>NC_083583.1:22371598-22584098 GCF_027579695.1 Neoarius graeffei
CGATATTTCACTCTGATGACGTCATTTTCAGTGTTTTCTCACTGATTAGACACGTGTTGTCAAAATGATGAACCAGTTCAAAATTAAAATTCTTTTGATTAACTTGTGGTTTTTTATTTATTTATTTTTTATTGTGGATGTGTCAATATAATATAAAGAACATTACATGGTGGCATGAAAATAGGAAGTTTATCGTCTCGTGTTAAAAATATTTTCACTTGTTCGCTTTGCTCACTCATGAATATGTTCACCACTCGAAGACAAATTTCATATCTTTGCATAACTGTATAATTACATACATACATACATACATACATACATACATACATACATACATACATACATACATAATGATTCAAACATTATAAGACATAATGATAACATTTTCAGACATTGCACTAATTTTATTTTCAGATCTTTTAAAAAATTTCTTCAAGTCTGTCAAATACATTACTTGTACATTCTGACAATGCCGTTCACTGGTATATTGTCACACATTTGTCTCATTCACACAGTGTGTCAACAGTCTGGATCTATAGTGCAATGTTTTTATACCAGCATCTTACACAGATCATTTTGTATTTTGTATTAAAGATTTTGACTGGGGTGGCACGGTGGTGTAGTGGTTAGCGCTGTTGCCTCACAGCAAGAAGGTCTGGGTTCGAGCCCCGTGGCCGGCGAGGGCCTTTCTGTGCAGAGTTTGCATGTTCTCCCCGTGTCCGCGTGGGTTTCCTCCGGGTGCTCCGGTTTCCTCCACAGTCCAAAGACATGCAGGTTAGGTTAACTGGTGACTCTAAATTGACTGTAGGTGTGAATGTGAGTGTGAATGGTTGTCTGTGTCTATGTGTCAGCCCTGTGATGACCTGGCGACTTGTCCAGGGTGTACCCCGCCTTTCGCCCATAGTCAGCTGGGATAGGCTCCAGCTTGCCTGCGACCCTGTAGAACAGGATAAAGCGGCTAGAGATAATGAGATGAGATGAGATGAGATTTTGACTGTCCTTGGCAGGAAGAGGTTAATTCAGACAGTGATGAATGAATATTTTACAGTATCTTACACAGGTCTGCCAATCAATAATATAAAATATATGGGGAAAATGTTATATCATGATACATGAGGACGTTCATAGTCCACTTGGTAAGAAAACAGAAACAAAATAATCAAAAGGCAAGCAAATAAACACTGACCAAAACTCTGTCAAGGCAAATAAAGAAACAAACAAAAAATAACATCCACTGATTTGTAACTGGACAGCAGTGTGCTGCAGTGGGAAATATTTTCTGGTGTCTCATCAAATGTGTATTCCCACCTCACACACACCCCACCCCCCCCACACCCCCCGCTGTTCCGGGGATAGGCTTCAGATCCACTGCTTAGGATAAAACAATTATTGGAGATGAGTGAGAGAATGAATGAATGAATGAATGAATGAATGGTGATTTGCTACTGTCAGTAATAATTACTGATATCAATGCAAGCCTCATTTGGCAAATTATGTGAAATAATAATAATAATAATAATAATAATAATAATAATAATAATAATAAAACTGCAAGGTGGTGTATTGGTTAGCACTGTCACCTCACAGCAAACAGGTTCCAGGTCCAAACCTGACGGTCAACACGGAGCCTTTGTGTGTGAAGTTTGTATGTTCTCCCTGTGCCTGTGTGGGTTTTCTCCTGGTGCTCCGATTTCCTCCCACAGTCCAAAAACATGTGGATTAGGTCAACTGGCTACTCTAAGGCCCTGTCCACACGGCAACAGATTCAGGTGAATCCGATAAAAATTTTTATCGTTTCGGCCTGGCGTCCACACGGCACCGGCGTTTTGGGTGCCCCAAAACGATATTTTTTGAGAACGGTTTCCAGAGTGGAAAAATCTGGCAACGGCACTGTTGCGAAGTCGTCTGGATGAGTAGAACAGATTTGTTTACGATGACATCACAACCACATGACTAGAACAAGCAGCACTCACTCATTCACGCCGGGTAGAAGAAGGGGTTTATGCGCATGCGTCCTACTTCTTCGATTGTTCTGGTGTCTCCAGTGGGACCGTCTTACAGCGCACGCAGAGGTGTGGCATGTGTATTGCATCGTTTTCAGCAAGCGTTGCGTTGCCATATGTACCTGATATTTTACTGATCCATTGCCCATATTTTTCTTACCCGCTAAAAAAAAAATCTCGTTGCCGTTGTCGTGTGGATGTAGCCTAAATTGCCCATAGATGTGAACGTGAGTGTGAATGGCTGTCTGTCTCTCTGTGTTAACCCTGTAATAGATGGCGACCTGTCCAGGGTGTACCCCATGTCTCAGTCATAGTCAGCTGGGATTGGCTCCAGCTCACTGAATATGGATAAGAATGAATGAATGAATTAATGAATTAATTAATTGTATTGGTAATAAATACAATATATTTGTTTTCTCAACTGACATGACAATCTGTGTCAAACCCTTGTAATATCAGGCAACACATGAATACCCGGCATAAAATACCTCTGTGGATTAGATAACAGAAAATGTTCTTCAGGCCAGTTTCAGCCCTGATACCATCAATTTTATCACAACATCCAGAGTAAGGGTGGAGTTTGTTAGTAACAATGTTAACTGTAATAAAAACAATGATTGCGACATGATTGATATTCTCATATCGCCCTGCCCAAAGTCATGAACTGAAAAAAGGGCCACATACTGACACAGAAACATATTTGACCTCACGCGCACACACCAGATACGCTTGCAGCTCCCCTGCTGTGAGGTTCTAAAGAGCTCTTTGTTGAGCTGCAGAGGTTCCTTTAGAGGAAATAAGATCAGGATTGCAGGCTAAAAGTGTACATGGTGTGTTGAGACCTCTCCACACACCATGCATTCCGATGCTCGTCAGCATTTAGGTGAATGGAGCATGAAGGGGCAGCTGTAGTCGAGGTGACTGGGAATGTGGTAGAATAGGAAGAAAAATAAAGGTTTGGCGACTAATGGAGTGAATGCAGGCAGACAGCCAGGAGTGCAAAAGACACAGTGAGAGAATGAGCAGAAAGATGTCAGATGACCACACACACCCTCCCTCACTTGTTTGCCACGGATGGTAACGAGCCACTCAGACAGTGGGTACTGCTCCCCCAACTCATCGCCTGCCACCAGACGAAACCCCCCATGAGAGCAATCATCTGGATGCAACAGGGGGCACAGAGGGGCACAGGGTGGCAGAGGGGGGCACAGGGCAGGAAAACAGTGTGTACATCTTTAAAAGAAAAAAAAGAAAAAAGAAAGCAAGAGAGAGAGACACACACACATCACATGGTTGTTATTCTCTGAAATCTGCTGCTCAGGTCACTTTGACAGCCCTCTCGTTCACCCTCCCTTTCTTTTTCCCTCCCTTGCTCGCTCTCACACACTGTCTCACCCTACACACAATCTCTCTCTCTTTCTCGCTCTCTTACTCTCTCTGTCTTACTCTCTCCTCCCACCTGCATTGCTATCAGCGCACTAATAAGCGTGAGGGTACAGTCAAGGCAGCAGGATCATTGCAACTCTCTGCTCCTTTCCTTCTCTTTCTTTTTCCCCCCTTTTCTTTCTCTGCTTTCATTCCTTTGTGCTCTTGTTCTTTTTTTAACCTTTCCCTCCCTCCACGTTCTTACACACTCTCACACTCTCCCTCTCTCCTCTGTGTATATGTGTATGTGTGGACCTTTGGAAAAACAGACGCCCATGTGAGTAGCAGCAGCAGAAACAGAGCGGAGTGAAGGAGAAGAAGGAGAAGAAGCAGAAAAGGAGAAGAAGCCAAGTGACTCGTCACAGCGTTCCACCATCAGCTCGGAGCAGCAGCGTCAGGAACGGGCATGTGAGAAGATGTCCGTGGGCGGCTGCGCGTGTCCGGGTAAGAACCCTCTGCTGTCGCCGTGACTACCACCCGGGAGATAGAGTGTGTTGTCAAGTGCGTCAGTGTGGCAAGAGGACGTGGCCGGAGGGCTTTGTTGCAATGACAGGGGAAGGCACAGGAGGCACAAACGTTTGGGGAAAACATGGCTGCCCCCTGTTGTACTCTGTGGAGCTCTGTGCGTGTGTGTGTGTGTGTGTGTGTGTGTGTGTGCTAGAGTTTTGTTTCAGGTCATACTCAAAAGCAGATTGAGCAAGTGAGATTGGAACAGTTTGGTGCTGTTCCCCCCCCCCAGACAGATGTTTTGCATTGGTGACTGTCGTGAAGAGCTTCATGGCCCAGGCTCGGGTTGCCTTGTTGTGGCTCTTGTTGTTGTTGATCATTTTGAAGCCTTAATTCTGAACAGGCTGTGGAATGGGAAACGAGTATTTTTAACTAGGCAGTTTTATGTCGGAAACCAGATGTGCAGAAAGTTTGTAGAGGTAAAATTGGTAAGAGGCCAAAGGTCAAGTCGATGTTGTCATGGCACTCACCTTCTCCTTTGAGATCATGGCACATGTGAGCACTTTTTCTTGACATTAGAATTGTATCACTGTATTAATTTGTAAGTCTCCCTCTTTTGTGACATGCCCATGTGCTTGTATCCCTGTGTTTGATGCTGCCTGTCAGAGATGGAGTGGCCCAGCAGAGTGTGTTTCTGTGATTAGCCATTTTGAGCTGACTTTTATGCGCCCACACACTGGCATCAGCAGGATTATTATGGGATTTCTGTCTGCACACATCAACAAATGTCTGTGATGGCTGTATCCTACAACCCTTCTTTGATTTTTTTTTTTTGTTCAGTTACTTAAAGCAAAACTCCAACAGTTTCAATCAGCATCTGTAACACATACATGATTACCACAGACGAAAAATAAAAATAAAAAATAAAAATCCCAGTGCTGAGAAATGACTTGAAATTCACTTCCAGGTGTATACCCCAAGTCTACGAGCAGTTGTTAAAATGTGAATAAAGGTTTAAAAACATGTGACTACATTCAAAATTACAACTGTTACACTCTAACAATGCATTTTAGTGGAAGAGACGTGAAATGACGTTTTACCAAAGTTGTTGTCATGTACTTTCAAACCCATGAGCAATCTGGGAATCCCAGGTTCTTAGTCTTTCCTGAATGTTTTGTGGTATCCTTCAGGCTTAGCTCTACAGTCGTTAAGTTGGTTAGTATAACCAGAAATTCTACTCTCTGACAAAGTACGAACTTCTCTGAAAGGACAAATTATACAAATGTAAAGCTTATGGAAAGTTTATTTTACAAAAACATTTGACTGAATAACTCATTAAAGGGTTCTTCAAAAGTATGTTTTGCATAAATGTTTATTAGCTGCCCCAACAACTGCCCTTAAGCCTGTATTCAAAGTGGCTCTTGAGTAAACAGAATTTCTATTCTTTTCTCAGCATGGTGAAATGTGTTGAAATTCTTTCCCGACGTAATTGCACATATGCTACAGATGCATTTGACAGAAATTAGGCTGAAAAACACTGGTCTTTATTTCACGTCAGTCGTGGACCTGTTTGTGTTCCAAAGCTGGAACTGGTCTGTGCTTGTTTTCTTGTTTGTTTGTGGTTAGAAGGTTTGCTATCTCTGCAGCTTGGCATAATGAAGGTATTAGCTTCTGCGGATTTAGCCCAAAGCAGCACGGTTTATTTAAATGAAGCGAAATATTGGTTTGTACTTTAATACAGATAAGAGATGCTGAAAGATCACTGCGTGTTCTCTCCCCGTGGGACAAAAGCTCAGACTTCATGAACAGATTTGAATAAAACATGGGCACATAAAGCTGCAGATGGTCTGTATGTGTTAGGTGAACTTCAGGATAAAACTAACCCTCTGACTGGGTGTATTGCTGTTGATAGGGTTCTCTCTCTCTCTCTCTCTCTCTCTCTCTCTCTGTCATTTCCTGTTCCTCTGCAGCGTTAATGTAACAGGCTGATATCTTTGCTCTGTTGCTCAGAGAGTCATTGGCTGGAGTGACAATCGGCCAAGCGAAGACCCATCAAACACCCCCTGACCTTCTCCTCTCATCCTTTACTCATGAGAAAGGAAGAAAGGGACAGAGAAAATCAGAGGCCAGTGTGAATGAGTGACTTTTTATCAAATGATCAAACTGACGTTTTCGGTATAGACAGGTGTAAAGAGAAGCAGAAATTGAGACGAAGGCTCAGGAGAGAGAGTAAACAGTGCCTCGATTATGACTGCGCTGCCAAACAGACATCTGTTTGATTTCCGTTATTGTAGAGTTCACCCAGGCGATGCCATCTCGGGCGCCCTGAGCAACAGGCACTCAAGCACGTCTGCGACATTTGTGCCCTGAAGCAAGCACTGATAACATTTCCTACTCTGTAAGACATCTCTCTGTTATTGCTACAGCATCAGCTTTTTCTCCCGCTGCTCGGAATTCTTCTTTTCCTCCTTTATTCTGAGATAGCTCAAAGAATGATTAAAATTTAATAAACCACAGATATCCACTGTTTAGTTCTAACCAGAAATATTTTTGTTGTTGTTGTTTTATGGCAATGTCCCAATAGGTTTACAAGATGGCCTTCTCATCATTTTTTTAGGCTGGTCATAAAGTGCAGCACGCCTGCTTGTTTCTCAAGAGCATCTGTTCACTCTCTCTGTTGCAATATCATATCAATAAAGTTTTATGAACCATTAAATAAGTTCATATGAATTATTTGTTTAGCGGCTGCGTGCATAGAACCCGATGAGTGTTTGGATCATTCAGAGCAAGATGTCTCATTGACTGTCCATCAAAAAGGAACCTTAATATGACTTATACTCATGTGGCTGTGAATTTACATTTTTACAAGCATAAATGATAACAGGCCAGTTTTATTAATGGATTTTGGAAAGGTGAGTGACTCATAGATTGTTTTCTGGACTTGGTTCTGCAAAGTGCACTCTATGTGTGTGTGTGTGTGTGTGTGTGTGTGTGTGTGTGTGTGTGTGTGTGTGTGTGTGTGTGTGTGAATTTGTGTGAATTTGTGTGAATTTGTGTAAAGGCACTGTGGCTGGTTAATGGCTTGTGGCTGCAGCCCTATTATGTGATCAGTGGTTATAATGGTGCATTTTTGGTGAGTATTGGTTTCACTGGTTGTGTATTTGGTCTGAGAATGAGCATCGTTCATGGCTTGTGGTCAGAAAGAACAGTTTGTGTTTAGTGTAGACTAAAGCGAGAGAGTGAGTGAGTTAGTATTGAGCAAGTAGGAGCTAGAGTGAAAGGAGGAGAGAGAGAGAGAGAGAGAGAGAGAGAGAGAGAGTTGGCTAGCTCAGTATAAACTCAGTTTGTTTACATTCCTCGGTGATGCTGAGCAGTGGGATACACCCCCTTCTTGTGTGGTCTAGGTTCGAGATACGTGTGTGTTTGTGAGAGCATGTACATGTATGTGCATGTGTGAGTATGTACTGTTCAATGAAGTCGTCTACTGTATGTCTCGACATGTAGATGATTCACATGTTTCTTGCTTAGACGGAATTCAGAGCCATTTAGAGACATTTTCCAAGTCAGCTGTAGTGTTTGTGTGATCACCACAGACAAGAATTACTACTGGTACATTTCCCAGTGCTGAGAAAAGAACGGAAAACCTGTTTGTTTAAACCTCATGTTTAATGGAAGACAATGGAAGTCATTGGGGCAGGCATTAGCTTTTTTTTTTTTCCAGAGCACTTTCAACTATTTCTATTATGTAATTTGGCTCAGTTTTGTGGTCTTTGGTATGCTACTTCAAAATAAAATTTTAAATTACTCTAGATTTTTTTAAATAATCACTTAATTTTTTATGTTAATGATTAGACTTTAATTGTCAGAGATCCATCATCCATCCATCATCGGAGACTTTTTGTTCATTGTTCATTTCTCAGTTCATACATTATATTCAACATTTATCTGCTGTAGACTTTCGAAATGTAGCCATGTGTGTTTTTCACAACATCTTAGTGTGTGTCTTTGTGGTGTTTTTTTTTTTTTTTTGGTCCTGAGGATCTTAGCTTGAATTGTTTCAGCCTTTGCTAGTTAACTGATAAATGTAGCCAAAACTGTTTATTTGTTGTTGTTGTTGTTTGGGTTTTTTTTTAGTTCTCAGATGCCCTACTGAACTGTTTTAGCTGTTTGTGTATGTTCTCTGGTGTGGTTATGCATTACCAATGTAGTCGACATAGGTCAAAGTAAAAATGGAAATGCCTCAGTCTCTGAGTGACTGGACATGGATACCACAAAACCTTCAGGAAAGTGGAGCTAGAAATACCTTCTACTGTATTGTTCCAGTGCTTGAAAGTTGGACTAAACAACAACTTTATTTATCATACGTACACTTAAGCACAGTGAAATTCCTCTCTGCATTTAGTCCATCTGAAGCAGTGAATACACACATGAGCAATGAGGACACACACACATACCCAGAGCAGTGGGCAGCCATGCTACAGTGCCCAGGGAGCAGTTGGGGGTTAGGTGCCTTGCTCAAGGGCACTTCAGTCCAAGGCCGCCTCTAACCACAGATCTTTGGGGGAAACCAGAGCACCCGGAGGAAACCCATGCAGACACGAGGAGAACATGCAAACTCCACACAGAAAGGCCCCCATCGGCCACTGGGCTCGAACCCAGAACCTTCTTGCTATGAGGCGACAGTGTTAACCACTGTACCACCGTGCTGCCCAAACTTTATAACACTAGTTTAGGTGAGATATTTTCTCATGTCTGCCTCAGCCAAGACTTTTATTATTAAAGTGTAATGACTGTAGCTTTTAATTCAGATTATATAGGTGCATATTTTCAATGTTTATTGGAGGAATTCAACAAGTCCAGAAATCAAAAAGACTGTAAATATACAATAAGTGAATTTTGATTAAATCGGTTTTCCATTCTTATCTCAGTACAGAAAAAAAATATGTGACAAAGTCATAGTCTGTAGTAATCAGATGTACGCTACATAAACAGATCATTGGGGTTAGGTTAAACAATTAAAACATAGGCGTGTTTCTTTAACAAATAAACATTTGCAGAATATTATCACCTTCAGCATCGACAGGTCACAAGCTCCTCCTTACCTGTCTTCTCCTTCCTTTCCCAACTTCAATTTGCCCCCTCTCTTTTTCTATCCTTTTCTTCCCTCATGTCCCCAACCCTGTCTGTGGCAACAAGAAGAAAGAGAGGTTGGTGCTCTCTCATGCATAGAGTCACATGGTATACTTGATTAGAGGAAAATCACTTAAATCGCAGCAGCGCTAAAATGGCAACCACACGCATGGTACTTGCAGTTACACAAGAGCAGACTGTAGAGGAGGACATATCTCTGAGATGGAGGGAGTGGAAAAAAAACAAGGAGCACAGTATGAGGGTGTTTGTGTCAGAGAAAAAGAGAGCAAGACTGTTGTTAAAGAGGGAGAGTGAGACAGAGAAGGAGAGGGAGGCCGAGGGAGCATTAAGAGCAAGAATGGGAGGGTGAGAGAGAGAGAGAGAGAGAGAGAGCACTCACTTAGCTGGTGTGTGACTGCGCGTTTGGCTGGTACACTGATCTGTCATTGGCCAGGCTGTCTCCAACACATCAGACCCGTCTCCCAGCAGCCACAGATCTGGAACAAAATGGCTTCCTGCACCGAGAACGCAGCAACATCAGGGCAATGTCACTTACCCATCAGCCCCCAGGCAGCACGAGTGCAGAGAGAGAGAGAGAGAGTACTGTATGAACCCATTAAAGATTATAGAGCTCTGTTACTGAATAACATGAGATTATGAGAGAATATTGTACATCAATAGAAGAGGATTGAGGATGTAGCTAGGGGGTTCTCTTGTGTTACTTCAAGATAAAGCCACATGTAAAAGTTTGCATACCCTCAAATAAAGTGATTACAAGCAATGAGACTTTCAATGTCCATTAAATTTCTGAATATATAAATGTGGACTTGTATTCCAATTCTTTTGCAGTTATTTTTCTTCCATTTCCTCTGTTTTTGGTGTTCACTGTTGGTAATGGTATCACTCACTTTGATATTTATTATCCTCTTCTCTAGCACCGTGAAGGGTTAGGGTTAGCCATTTTTTGTTTTAAGTCTTATAACAGCCGCCACTCTGATTCCCACTGACTTTTAACTTGAGTGCTCACAGAAACCTGTTTGAGAGCCTGCTTGAGCTTTTCCTGCTTTAAAGATGGAATATGCAATTCTGGAGAAAGATTACACACCTCCCTTTGGTGCTCCTTCAGAAGCTCCGCCACCAAATTCATGGATGCGCATTGCCAAGGCAACAACACTAATAACAGGGCTTGCTGACCAAAAGAGAAATATGGTGGAATTTAGTCTGCAGATTGTGAGGTTAAAGCAATCACAAGAAGAGGAATCAAAAGCCAAATATCGAATTCTGGACAAGACTGAGGGCCAGTGCTTGACACGGGCGATGGAGATGGTTTAGACGTTCCAGCCTTATATGGCGTGGAAGTGGCTGTCTTTCTCATAGCTGAAGCAAAACAAATATCTCATCTCATCTCATCTCATTATCTCTAGCCGCTTTATCCTTCTACAGGGTCGCAGGCAAGCTGGAGCCTATCCCAGCTGACTACGGGCGAGAGGCGGGGTACACCCTGGACAAGTTGCCAGGTCATCACAGGGCTGACACATAGACACAGACAACCATTCATACCTACGGTCAATTTAGAGTCACCAGTTAACCTAACCTGCATGTCTTTGGACTGTGGGGGAAACCGGAGCACCTGGAGGAAACCCACGCGGACACGGGGAGAACATGCAAACTCCACACAGAAAGGCCCTCGCCGGCCACGGGGCTCGAACCCGGACCTTCTTGCTGTGAGGCGACAGCGCTAACCACTACACCACCGTGCCGCCCCAAAACAAATATTATAATATAAAATGTCATCAAACGAATGATATGCAAGCACACAAACACCATCCACAGCATAATGGAGTAAAAATTAGCAAGAGTTTGTTGTTTAGATTGTTTTTACAAACCTACAGTGACCGAAGAGAGGAGCGTAGATTTATAGCTAAGCTAACAAGTAAGGTAACATTACCTAGGATAGCATTCAAACTATTTATCAATTCAGATAATCCCACTGTGCTAGCAAATTTGTGTTTTAGGTATTTGTGGTTATAAAATCCTTCACAAACGTTGTACGACCAAATACCATGATACAGAGCAAACAATGACACAACAAGTATTATAACTAACTTTAGCTAAGTTGTGGGTTAGCAAACTTGCTATACAGTAGTTGCTGCTGTGAAACAAACATGTACGGTAGAGAGGATAAGACATGACATTACATTACATTAATGCCATTTAGCAGACGCGCTTATCCAGAGCGACGTACATCGTACCCAGAGCAGTCCGGGGAGCAGTTGGGGGTTAGGTGCCTTGCTCAAGGACAATTCAGCCATTTCTGTTGGTCCAGGGAATCAAACCAGTGACAGTTTCCTAGAGCCAGCACACCAACTCCTGACAGCCATACTCACAATTCTCCTGCGACTACTATAAGCTAACATCATAACAACAGCGTGTGTATCTTGGCAAACTAGAATGTAAACTGAATGTGTGTAGGCAAGTAATCTAACGTCAGTTTGATTACTTGCTTGCTAGGTAACCAGTTGGGATGATCACAAACATTAGCAAACCAGACAAAACAATACTGACCTATTGGGTCTATGGAACATAGCAACAAACAGAGCAAACTCTGCATCCATCTTCATGCCTTTCAACTCTCTGAGGTCTCTCCACTGTTGGAAGGTCTCACCAATATTAACCCCTTGCCTGACTATAGCACTTCTTTTTCAATTTTTGTTCTTCTGATCTTCTCATCTCCTTAACAATGCATGTTGTGGAGTTCAGCGCATTAGCAAGCACAAGATTAACTGTCCCTCTCACTCCCACTGCCCCTTTCTCTCATCTATTGTAACTGTTTTTTAATAGAAAAGCACCAATAAATGAACATTGTACTGTATTTTGTTTTGTGGACATACAGTACTGTGCAAAAGTCTTAGACACCCTGTTTTTTCATACAAACTTTGTTACAGATTTCTACATTATCGAGTCAGTACAAAAACATTTTAGAGTTCCAAACGTTCGTTTTCCAGCACAAAATTAAACGTTACAGAAAAAAAAAGTTTGTATTTGAGCAGCATATGACATAAGAGAGCACTTTTCAGATTAAAAAAGAAAACATAATGGAGGCTACTGGGTTTTGGTGCAAAATTAAGAAGCGAGTGTGGCAGTCAAAGTGTCCAGAAAAACTGTGGCTCATTCTGCAAGATGTTCAGTAAAACCTACAGCTCATTTCCTTATAAAACTGCACTCATTGTACCTCATCTCATCTCATTATCTCTAGCCGCTTTATCCTGTTCTACAGGGTCGCAGGCAAGCTGGAGCCTATCCCAGCTGACTACGGGCGAAAGGCGGGGTACACCCTGGACAAGTCGCCAGGTCATCACAGGGCTGACACATAGACACAGACAACCATTCACACTCACATTCACACCTACGGTCAATTTAGAGTCACCAGTTAACCTAACCTGCATGTCTTTGGACTGTGGGGGAAACCGGAGCACCCGGAGGAAACCCACGCGGATACAGGGAGAACATGCAAACTCCGCACAGAAAGGCCCTCGCCGGCCACGGGGCTCAAACCCGGACCTTCTTGCTGTGAGGAGACAGCCGCCCCTCAATGTACCTGAGACTGCTTTTTTTTTAAGCAAAGGGTCGTCTCACACCAAATATTGACTTTGTTTCATTTATTATGACTTACTGCTGTTTATAGTATTTTTAATGTTGAAACATTTCATTTCAAGGGCGGCACGGTGGTGTAGTGGTTAGCGCTGTCGCCTCACAGCAAGAAGGTCCAGATTCAAGCCCTGTGGCCGACGAGGGCCTTTCTGTGCGGAGTTTGCATGTTCTCCCCGTGTCCGCGTGGGTTTCCTCCAGGTGCTTCAGTTTCCCCCACAGTCTAAAGACATGCAGGTTAGGTTAACTGGTGACTCTAAATTGACCGTAGGTGTGAATGTGAGTGTGAATGGTTGTCTGTGTCTATGTGTCAGCCCTGTGATGACCTGGCGACTTGTCCAGGGTGTACCCCGCCTTTCGCCCGTAGTCAGCTGGGATAGGCTCCAGCTTGCCTGCGACCCTGTAGAACAGGATAAAGCGGCTAGAGATAATGAGATGAGATGAGATTTACAAATTACCTTTAGTACAGTGTATGTTTCCAACCCTAGTCCTGGCGTACCCCCTGTCCTGCACATTTTACTGTTTTTCCTGGGTAGTTTTCACATTTTTAATAAGTCACTGTATTGAAGGAACTCCTTCAGCCCCACAAGGACGCTCAATGTTCTACCTACAGCCCTGAAGAGAAGTATACTTTGTTAAGTTGTACGTTGTGAAGCCATTGATAATTTCAGACCACAAGAGGGCGCCTGGTTAACAGTGTCTCTCACCGTCTGCTCCAATCTCCCATCACAATAGCAGATGTGATCACTGAGGATGAAATACGAGCAGCTTTGCTCTTCTGTATCCTTGCTAGCTCAGAGGATCCCATTCCAAACTCCATGATCAAAACATTATTGATTTGAGGCTTAGCATTACAGAAACACTCCAACCCCAGAGGAGACCTGTCAATCACTCACATAACTCTCATGCTCTTTGTGTCAGTCAGAGGATTAATGCAGCATGACTGGATTTTTTTCTGGCTTGGCTTGTTTTTGTCTGTTTTATTCATTATCATCTCATTATCTCTAGCCGCTTTATCCTGTTCTACAGGGTCACAGGCAAGCTGGAGCCTATCCCAGCTGACTATGGGCGAAAGGCGGGGTACATCCTGGACAAGTCGCCAGGTCATCACAGGGCTGACACATAGACACAGACAACCATTCACACTCACATTCACACCTACGGTCAATTTAGAGTCACCAGTTAACCTAACCTGCATGTCTTTGGACTGTGGGGGAAACCGGAGCACCCGGAGGAAACCCACGCAGACACGGGGAGAACATGCAAACTCCGCACAGAAAGGCCCTCGTCGGCCACGGGGCTCGAACCCGGACCTTCTTGCTGTGAGGCGACAGCGCTAACCACTACATCACCGTGCCGCCCTGTCTGTTTTATTGTTTTAAATAATTTTCTCATGCTTCATCCGTGCAGGAAATGGAGTGGTTCACTTAATCCGACAGTATTCAGTCAGCCAAGACATGTGTGGTGTCTTTAGTTTTGCACTGGAACTAAAATGTGAATGTAATACAGCTTAGAAGTAATAGAAGTGTTTTCCCTTCTTTCCCACACAGAGGTTATACTTAGAGCTCCCAAAGTATTTTAAAAATGTTATGACCGTTGCAAAATTTGGGGTCAAGGGAGGAAGCAGAGAAGAGCAGCGATAAACCAACAGAAACCAAAGAGGAGGAAGAACAATGTGACAGACCCGATAAATTATTTTCATCCTGATAACTGTTTGACGTTAATTTTACAAGAAGTTTGAAGGGGTTTCAGCTAATACTAGATTTTATTCAAAATACCACACAAAATGCATCTCCACTATTCCCTAAGTCCTTCCTACAGGCTTACTTCAGACCTGTGAGGAAACACTAGACTTAATTCCTTTTCCTTAAACAATATCCAGCTTTTCAGTAATCACACAGACTTCCTGACGTGATTCCTTCCACTGTGATTTATTGTACAAAACCTCACCATGTAGATAACACTGTAACATTATCAGGCAACCAAACTGGACAATCATTATCACTTTTTTCCTAAAGTAATTTGTTCCCATTCAGCACAAGACAACAAAAGCCATCCTGAAGTCTGAAGGTGGAATTTTACTGGAAGGTGGGATGTTATGAAGAGGATTACATAGTCCAACTTAAAATGCATAAAATTTTGTAAATATTATAATTCGTAAATTATTCGAAACTCTTCCTGCTATTTAACAAAATCATCTATATTGAAAGAAATCACAGGAATGAGCTCAACAAGGTTGCTTAATGCCGCTCTGTGTTTATGGAAATGAATTTGGGTGAGATAGACTTCCATTACTTGTTAGCGAAATCCTCCTTGTAGTTCAAGTACAAAACAAAAGAAGCAAACAGCAGACACTGACCACATATTGGCTTACTGACTATTATTTGAGGGGTGTTTTTTAAACTAGAAAGAACACCTAACAGTCTTCGTAGTGATCTTGCAACTGAAGTGATGAAATCATGTAGTAAAAATGCACTGTCACGGTTTTTGCTGTACTAATTTGTCAGTTTAACATATCTTCAAACGGGCACTAAGGAGAAGATGGACAGCTAGAAGAGCAGGGGCGCACTGTTGGTGGAACAGGGCAGTTCAATCTGTTATCAGGCGGGTGGCAGATGTGTGCCTCAGGACTTCCTGTTGACTAGTGAACAGAAGGTGGGTAAGAGAGTCCTCAACCCCCTCCATCACTTAATGACACCCCTTCACCCTGCAGCCTGGGCACCAGAGATATCCAGCAGAGAGAGAGAGAGAGAGAGAGAGAGAGAGAGAGAGAGAGAAAGATAAAAAAGTGAGAACAAGCCATATAGCCACCTCATACACTTGTAGTCTTGGGAGCGTGAATCTTCACTAGAGAACAGTGAAACTTTTCATCATGACTGATCAAGTGGAAACACCTGGTAAGAAAGCACCATTCTATGCCGTTCATGTTTTCTGTTCTTACTGACCTTAGACTCTGAACAAGTTTCAGTCTTAAACAGGCTTATTTATTCTTTCCTCAGAAGCTTTGAGTGACTCGCAAATGAGGCAAAATCTACACCAGTCATAGAGTTGAGCACTTGACAGTTTGCTCCGTGGCTGTCTGAGATTTGAACTTACAGCCTTCTGGTTACTAACACAGTAACACTTGAGCTTGTATACTTATTTTTAAAGCGATATACAGATATTGTTCAACCTACTCTCCATCTACTACATTTGTAGTGTATGTGTAATTACCATGAACAACAATTTCAACAGGTACCAAAAAAAAAAGTCTTCAAAATTAAAGCAGGTTTCAGAGCAGGTGTTGAATTAAGGTGCTAAACATCGTTTAAAATGCAAACTACATCATGTGAATTCAAACCTAAAAATGTTAACAATAAAGGTCTTATGATGAGACAGACATGAGTCTTATCAAAGGTTATGTTCTTATAAAGCTTGATCAAACTGGAGGAAAACAATCATTCTGGTTACACGAATGACTTTGTGTGTCCAAATACGATCTCACCAAAACCAAGGCACTTTGATGTTTACTTTTAGCAATATTCACTGTTTTTCTTTCATATTTTTGTCTCCATTTACAATTTTCAGCTTAATTTACAAATAATTTTGTGAAATTCATGAAAAAGTTGTGTAAATATATGTTTCATATTCACATTTATGTACAGAATAGGTGCCTCTCGTCAGTAGGTTTTCAGTTCCTTTCTCAGTACAAGTTAACGATTAGAAATGCTTGTCCATGGTAATTACACATACATTACAAATGGGGTAGACGGTGTTTAGACTGCAAAACACTGATTTCCCTTTAACAATATAAGGAAATGGCTCAATATCCTTTCTTTGATTATTATTATTATTCTGTGATAGCACTAAGGCTTGCACATTGACGCCAGTGTGTTAGCTTTGGATCAGCTGCCCCTCTGTTACTCTCAAGACTTTGCCACCATAACTGATCCCAAGTAAAGGCACTACTGAGTGTACTTCTACAGTGTAGCATATACAGTCCTGTGCAAAAGTCTTAGGCACCCTATTTTTTTTAAATACAAATTTTGTTATAGATTTCTATTTTATTACTTCTACATTACTGAGTCAGTACAAAAACATTTTAGAGTTCCAAACGTTTGTTTTGCAGCACAAAATTAAATGTTACAGGGGAAAAAATGTTTATATCTGAGCAGCATATTACATAAGAGACCACTTTACAGATTAAAAAAGAAAACGTAATGAAGTTGGTGCAAAATTAAGCAGCAAGTGTGACAAAATGTCCAGAAGAACTGTGACTGGTTCTGCAAGATGCTCAATAAAACCTACAGCTCATTTCCTTATAAAACTGCACTCATTGTACCTGAGACTACTTTTTTTTTAAAGCAAAGTGTTGTCCCATGACAAATATTGACTTTGTTTCATTTATTATGGCTTACTGCTGTTTATACTATTTTTTTTAATGTTGAAACATTTCATTTCATTATTTTTAAGCCATTTTTGGTCGACAACATTTCTTTACGTGTACCTAAGACTTTTGCACACTACTGTAGGTAAAGGGCTTCAGGATGTCACACTGTCCCATTGTCTAAGAGTGTACCCCACATGAAGACACACATGGTGGGATATGCTGTATGCCCATGGACGATTTAATGATGAGACTGTCAGGTTGTGTTTACATTAGTGAAAGTAATGACGGAGCAACCTGTAGTGACCTGAGTACTACAAATTGGTAGGAAAAAAACAAAACAACACATGCATTTTCCTAAACAGATTAGCACGATAAAGGTTATTTTAAAATTAATTTATTGATAATGCTCAAATCCTCTAACTGATTGAACCAATAACTAAGAATTGCCTTTAGGTATTATTCTAATGAATGTTTAATACTTATCCCAACTGCTTATTTATACAGCAAATCAGTTTATAGTTCTAAAAAAAAAAAATTCCCCGCATAAACAGTTGGAATGAGTGTAATAACATAAGTTCAGTAAATAAGGAGTAAAACACAACTGGGTGTTTTGTTACTGGAAAAAAATCAGTGATGTAGTAGTGTGACCATAAGTTGCTTATTTTTCTATAACAGCATGCCCCGAGGTATTTTATTCCTATTATGCTACAACAATTTGCCAACACTAACAGTATTTTACTTTATTAAAGAACATCATACTTTTTATCTGTTTATAGTTACATTTAATGTTACAACGTGCTAACATTGGAGACTCCTTCCAAAAATGCTAAATAAATGTCTCCTCACAGAAAACATCACCACATCAACAATAACACTTTTCTACAACTCTTTTTTTTTTTTTGGAAGGTTCAGCATGCAAGTCTGTGTGTAAGTTAATTACAATAGCCATGATGATCTATTAGAACGAGCACATTAATATAAACCTATGACTTGCCTTGTACCCGGATCTACTGTCAGAGCTAGAAAACTAGCTCTAGTTTTAGTAGAAAACTAATCAACACCCTCTGACCAATCAGAATACAGAATTCAGCAGTATGGTGGTATAAATAATTATAATTGCCTTAACATTCAGGATATACAAAATAAATTTGCACAAGTTTAAATTGTGCAAACTGGAAAGCTGTCAGTTATGGAGTTTACTTTTGGTCTGTCAGTTGTTCACTGTTGATTTGTAAGCCAGTTGTTAATACAGAGCTGTTAAAGGAGTAATAAAAGTGCTGCAAGGTTCCACTAATTAACCAGAAACAAGTGCAAGATAGCTGTCGGACAAACAGATGGTGAAACATGAGGCTCAGAGTAAGTTCTAGTGCTATAAATACTAATCACAAGCAGCCAGTCAAATTGTAAATAATACAATATAAAAGAGTCAAAGGCTAATTTGTAAGAACAACAGTAATACACAGTAATAATAAAGTTGCTAAATTGCATGGTTTGGTGTGCATTTTGGTAGGAAGGTAGTGATCTGGTTTGTTAATGTGGAAAAAAGCCAAGGATTGACATATTAAAATGTCTTTATGTTTCGGAAGACTATTATTGATGGAGATATTGCCAGTATTTTTTTTTTTTACTTCGGACCACACGGAATGTCCTGAAACCACATTATTGATTTTGTGCCATGACATGAAGTGGCCAGCTATTGACCTCAGTGGGAACTGATCATTTTAAATCCCCAGAGCCGTGTTGTCTTTATCGGTCACCTGGCAGTCAAAGGACCCCAGCTATGAAGTGGCCTAATGCAGATGAGCTGTTTGTATGCGTAATTACAGCATTGATTTGATTAGACAAATTGATGACTATAATCTGCTGTAATGGGGTTACATTAAGCCCTTGCTAGCAAAATAAATGACTTTTAGATTCACCATTATTTTTATTGGATTTTTATCAATAATCTAAAGGCCTTATTTATTTACTTATCTATCTATCTATCTATCTATCTATCTATCTATCTATCTATCTATCTATCTATCTATCTATCTATCTATCTATCTATCTATCTATCTATCTATCTATCTATTACCCCCCCTTTTTTAAATAGTGGTGTAGCTCATGCAGTGGTGTAGATGGTGCAGTGGTCTAGAGCATCCTCTTTTGCTAATTGTTATAGTTGGTATAAATATAATTGACTGGTCATCATTGACTGATTTAATGGACTTAATCTAAACTTAAGTAACTTAAAAACAGATCTAAATAGCATCAACTTGAATTGAATGGAAATTTTAATAAAAAAATAAATTGAAGTTCCAAATTGCACTTCACCGCTCCAAGGTCGCTGGTTCACATAAGATATGATAACATTTATTACTCTCCAGGTAAAGAAATTTGGCTGCGAACAGCAGCAGAAAGACAGGTGAATAAATATAGATAAGATAAGATAAGATAAGATAAGATAAGATAAGATAAGATAAGCCTTTATTGTCATTGTAAGATGTACAATGAAACTTTAGGTGCTCCTATTGATAAGAACCAGAAATACAATACAATAAATATAATATCCTACATTGTATAATATAGTCATTAATATGCATAAGATAAGATGATAAGGGCAGCACGGTGATGATGGTGATACAATGCGATACAGTATGCTGGTACAGTATGCAATACAGTATACGATACAGTATGCAATACAGCAATACAGATGATGATGATGATGATGATGATGATACGATACAGCATGGTGATAAGATGATAAGTGGTTAGCAATGTCGTCTCACAGCAAGAAAATTCCGGGTTCTAACCTCATGGCCAATGGGGGCCTTTCCGTGTGGAGTTTGCATGTTCTGCATGGGCAGGTTCTGCATGTGTCTGCATGGGTTTCCTCTGGGTGTCCCAGTTTCCCCCACAGTTCAAAGACATGCAGATTAGGTAAAATACCCAGCCACTGGCGTTGTACAAGACAGTGCATACTTAGTGCCAGTCCTAAGCCCGGATAGACTGGGTAGGGTTGCGCCAGGAAGGGCGTCTGGTGTAAAACCTATGCCAAATCAAATATGCAGAATAGATCTGTTGTGGCGACCCCTAACGAGAGCAGCCAAAAGAAGAAGATCTTAAATTAAATGATAAGTTAAATGAGCAATAAAAGACGTCACATCTTTTGATGTCTTTCAAATCTTTTGTGTCATAGACTGTGTGGAGTTTCACATGTTCGCCCCTCGTCTGTGGGTTTCCTAAGGATTCTCCCACATCCCAAAATCATGTCAGAAGGTTGACTGATCAAATCTAAATTGTCCCTATATGTGAACATGTGGGTAAGTGATGCCTTGTAATGGAGCCACGTCCAGTCCAGACTGTATTCCCACCTCATGCCCAGTGATCTTCTTCTTCTTCTTTTGGCTGCTCCTGATTAGGGGTCACCACAGCAGATCTTTCGTCTCCATTGCTCCCTGTCTTCCGCATCCTTCTCTACCACACCTGCCACTTTCATGTCCTCTCTCACCACATCCATGTATCTCCTCTTTGGCCTTCCTCGTTTACGTTTTCGTGTGCCTGGCAGCTCCATCCTCAACATTCTCCTTCCAACATGCTCTGCATCTCTTCTCAGGATGTGCCCATACCATCTCAGTCTCATCTCTCTTAGCTTAATTCCCAAGCTCTCCACATGTGCTGTCCCTCTGATGTGCTCGTTCCTTATCCTGTCCAACCTCCCATCGCAAACCTTAACATCCTCAACTCCGCCACCTCCAACTTTGCCTCCTGTCTCTTCGTTAAGGGTATGGTCTCCAGTTGGGGCGGCATGGTGGTGTAGTGGTTAGCACGGTCGCCTCACAGCAAGAAGGTTCTGGGTTCGAACCCAGCAGCCGGCGAGGGCCTTTCTGTATGGAGTTTGCATGTTCTCCCCATGTCTGCGTGGGTTTCCTCCGGGTGCTCCGGTTTCCCCCACAGTCCAAAGACATGCAGTTAGGTTGACGTGGGGCGGCCTTGGGCTGAGGTGCCCTTGAGCAAGGTACCGAACCCCTGACTGCTCCCCGGGTGCTCTGGTGTGGCTGCCCACTGCTCTGGGTGTGTGCGTGCGTGTGTTCACTGCTTCAGATGGGTTAAATGCAGAGGATGAATTTCACTGTGCTTGAAGTGTGCATGTGACAAATAAAGGTTTCTTCTTCAATCCATACATCATACCTGGTCTCACTACTGTCTTATACATCTTACCTTTCACTTTTGCTGGGACTTTCCTATCACAAATGACTCCGGAAATCCTTCTCCACCCTGCCTGCACTCTCTTTCTCACCTCACTATATCGCAGCCCCCATTTTCCTGCACAGTTGACCCCAGGTACTTGAATTCTCATGCCCAGTGATCTCATCTCATCTCATTATCTCTAGCCGCTTTATCCTTCTACAGGGTCGCAGGCAAGCTGGAGCCTATCCCAGCTGACTACGGGCGAAAGGCAGGGTACACCCTGGACAAGTCGCCAGGTCATCACAGGGCTGACACATAGACACAGACAACCATTCACACTCACATTCACACCTACGGTCAATTTAGAGTCACCAGTTAACCTAACCTGCATGTCTTTGGACTGTGGGGGAAACCGGAGCACCCGGAGGAAACCCACGCGGACACGGGGAGAACATGCAAACTCTACACAGAAAGGCCCTCGCCGGCCCCGGGGCTCGAACCCAGGACCTTCTTGCTGTGAGGCGACAGCGCTAACCACTACACCACCGTGCCGCCCATGCCCAGTGATGAATGAATAAAAATAAATGAAGTGTTAACAGCTTGAAGGGAGGGACGTTTAAAATAAGTAAGTTAGTGCAAATGTGCTTAATATTTTATAAATTGGATTATACAGTGAGTCAGTCCTTGGATGAAACAGATTCAGGAGCTTTATTATCATATGCACAAGCTCCTGGTACGATGAAATTAATCCTAGTAACACCAAATCACAAAAAAATAAGGACCTTTTTTAAATCATGTGTAGATTTTTGAGTGTTTTTGATGTCGTGTGTAGTGTAGAGTGCAAAAGAAGATATGTCATATTGATAGATTTTTAATAGAATTAACTATGAGGCAATAAACTCTGTTTTTAATGTAAATATGTATAAGTGTAGCATTATGTGTGATGAGAAGAAATGCAAAAATATATGCTGAAACAACCTTCCACTGAAGAAGAGGAAGAGGAGGTGGTGAGGGTGAGGGAGGGAGGTGGACTGTGTTTCTCTCTCCTGGGTTTGACTGTGGGAGAAAGAGAGGAGATGATAAGGAGAAGGCAGTGGGGGAGAGACAGAGAGGAGAAAGAGGTGAAAGGAGAGAGAGGAGGGCCTACAGCTTTATTGTTCATGCCTGCCCTGGAACAAAGGGCTTATAACGGGCTCCGTCCGCAACACCACAGCTAGCAGACTTACGGAAATGGCGAACAGCATTGCGTTTAAATCACTCTAGCGGCTTGTTTTCCTCAAAAGTCACATTTTCGATGCTTTCCCCCCGGTTGTTGTTAGTGTTGTAGAGTTTGTCTCGGGGACGTTTAGTTTTGCTCCACAGTAGCCACCGTACTCAGCTCCGGAACTGAGCTAACGCTGGAGCTTGTAAACATTAATCTTGTGAAAACCAATTCTTGCAGGTAAAATAATATTTTTCTTTTCTTTACACTTTTTATGCTGCATGAATTCTAAATCGTATTGCTTTATTTTAAAAAGGGACATAATGCATGCTTTGTTGTTAAACAGTTCGTTGAGATATACATAGATATCTATATTTTTTAAAAGCCGTTTTACGCTAGCCTACTAGCTAGCTAGTTTGCTAATTCAGCTCGGCTAGATTAAAAAGGAGGCTGAAATGTCTCCAAACTGTTCTTAGTTGAATGAATCATAGCACACAGGTGCAAAACAAGTAACAACACAACAATATACAAATAGTATTTACACTAAGCGCTGTCTTAAGAAGTGTTTTTGGCTTGTTAAATCATGCTAGGCTAACAAAATCTAGCTAGTGAGGAAGTTGTGTTCCAAACGGCGTTCTTCTCCGTACACCAGTGCACTGCACAGAGAGTGAAATAATGGATTCTACGCTCTATGTAGTGCACATCATGTCTAACCGGGAGGCGTTTGGGATGCAGCCTGTGTAGCCAGCTTCCTTGACTAGTGAGGCTTCAAGACCTGTCTTGTGACCAGGAGAAATTTCACACTTTTTTCAAATCTTGGTTTTATTATGAAATCCAGAATAATTCTTTATATATTTCTAAATGTTATGGACGAGCATATTAAACTTTTAATGAGTTCTCTCTCTCCTCCCCCCTCCTTTTAAAAAAAAATATATATATTAGGATTAACTTTTAAAGTATATAAATGTGGTGGCCATATTGGTAATGGTTAACACTCTGCTCCAGAAGTAGATGAACAAAACCTATGCATAGTTACTTGCTTTGCAAAACATTCAAAAGACTAATTTACTTTCAAAGTTAACATTATCATGCACTTGGGCTTGTTGATTTTTCCACATCTGTGAGCACCAGCTCATAAACATCACATTTTATTAAGCATTAAGAGAATGATTATTAAGCATTCCCAGAATGAGAGATGCTGGGTTGTTTCTCTCTTGCTAGTAATGAATCATGTTTGGCAAGATGGATGTTCTACGCTGCGGCTGCTGCAATTTGTGGGTCCCTTAGTGCATTTTTTGCTTCCTCTCTGTCTTGTCAGCACCACTCATAATGTGGCACATTTTGAGGTGAATTAGATTATCAGCACATTTTAGCCTTTAGTGTGATGTGTTTTGCCTCTCTGCTTGGAGGAAAGAGGCCCTGTGTGTGTGTGAGAGAGAGATATCAGAGTGAGGGGGGAGGTGTTGTTTTGAAGAAAGCAATTTACAGCACAGGAAGTTAGTGTTTGTTGCTTGATTTGATTTAGACAGACAGTCATTAACCACCAGCTGAGTGATCTCTGTTAATGGTATGCTCTTAAGATCTAATGGACTGTTGCTTATTTATTTATTTACTTATTTATCGCTCTTAATGGCAATGCGGTAGTCATTTCTGCCTCTTCTGGGAGGGAAAACACATCTTAATTAGCTGCTGCAATTCAGAGGAAATTCTCATTTGGAGTGTAGACTTCCTCCTTCCCTAATATGAGTTTGCATACATGTACAGAGTCAGGCTCGGCAGATGCAAAATCGTAGAATTTGAGATTTGCAGGATTACAGAATTAACTGAAGATGAAGATGGTCAACAAATTATAATCCAACCTAGGTCCGTGTCAGTACTCGATTATATAAAATACTACACTAGTACTGTTTCTGTTAACACCACCAGTTCATGAGGAGGTTGCCTGGGTAGGGAGCACTTTGGTTTTCTTATTTTGAAACTCTAAAGCAACCCCATGTAATGACCGCTCCATTAAAGCAAAAATGAAATGAGCAGTCGTAATTTAAGACGCAGTAGTCCATAAACTGGCGTGTAACAGGTGAAGCAATTGTTCTGATATAAAAATATCTGCACTTGGCCAGTCTGAACTGAGTGTTGTATGTTCTGTTTAACAATCGAGCCATACGCACTGCCTTACAGCGCGAATAGTGTACACCACTGATCTGCGGGCTAAAAGATAGCTTGTGACAGTCGTGTGGAAATCCGCTGCATTGTGTCCAGTGTGCGGAGGTGCTGCTGTACAGGACAGCTGTGTGACCAGTGTCGTCCACCCTTAATTTTTAATGCTTTTAAAGTCCCAAATTAATGTTTCATGAAAGCAGTAAACTGATGCAGGAAGTGCGTGCGTGCGTGTGTTTGTGTGTGATGAACTGATATTCTGAATGACTCACTTTTATGGTATTACTAAAATTTAATGTGGCTCTCTGACTTTTTTTTAATGTTCACGCTGAATAGCTCGCCTTAGGCTTCATTAGTTGCACACATTTTAGTAGCAAGTGTGTAAGAGAATATGAAGTTGTCACACGAAGTGGGTGTGATGATGTGGGACAATTAATGACGAGAACATGGAGAAGGATAAAAGCTCAAGCTGTGACAGGGGGGTGGACACAGCTCTGATGGAGCACCCTGAAATAACCAGGTCTTGATTCATTTCCTGGAGACCAAATGATCCCCGGTCTCCCCTTCTATACTACTACGCAGGGCCCTCAAAGAACATTTGTGTAATGGAAAGAAACAGCTAGATGGCTGTTTATCATATCCTCACCATGGTAGAATGTCAACCAGTTCGATTCAGATAAATGCACAGGCGTTGTCTGGTTGGTTGCTTTATTGACAGGTCTATTATTGACAGTTAACAATGAATGAAGAAATCTGCCCATGGTGCTAATGTGCTGCGATCAAAGTAGAAAGGCATGTGTGTGTTTGTGTGTGTGCAATTGATCCACTGTAAATCAAACTAAATTCAGTTGTTTACTTCAGTGATCTGTAAATGGGTAACTCCTTATCTCATCTCATCTCATTATCTCTAGCCGCTTTATCCTGTTCTACAGGGTCGCAGGCAAGCTGGAGCCTATCCCAGCTGACTACGGCCAAAGGCGGGGTACACCCTGGACAAGTCGCCAGGTCATCACAGGGCGGTAACTCCTTATGGATAAGCAAAATTTTAGGGCAATATTAAACTCACGTTTTATAGTTAAAGCAGAGAATCAGCACTTTCATTAAAAGCAGTTTGAGGAATGTTGCATATGAGCCCACAAAATAGCTCCAGGTTGTTGAGCTGATGTGTCGGTTATTACAGGATCCTGCACTAATTGAAAACTTGCAGTCATCGATTTGGGTACTGTTAAGTAAATTGCTGGGAATGTGACAAGACTCAAAGACTAACAATCCAGTTGTGAACTAGTTTACTGGCTGTTAAGTAGGCGGTTATTTGATAAGGAAGAGTGATATGACAGTTATGTCATAGGATACAAATAACCCTGCAAAGGAATAAAATTTAATAAATTTGAATATCAATTCAGCAGCTTGCAATCAAATTGTAATTAAAGTACTTAAAGATAAAAAAAAAAACCTAATCATGATATTCACGGTATCTCAAAAAAATCATATTGTGACGTACTTTATCACAATATTGGATATTTTGTCATATCTCCAAGCCCTAGTAGCTTAGTTAACAAATTATAGTGATGTGTTATTTGATATGAAGAGTACGTGAGGCGTTTTCAATTTGCATCGTCATTCGTATTGATCAGTTTAGACATTCTGTATTGTGTGCTGAGATATTCCGCTTTTAGTTGTTATTTGGGCTGTGACAACATGTCAAACTATTTACTAATCCACAAATGTATTTTTAAGTTCTTGGGGTATGTATGTATGTATGTATGTATGTATGTATGTATGTAAGTATGTATTTATTTTAAACTCGCCCCTGGATAATGGAATGTATTTAGTGATGTGTGTTACACCACTATGAAATATTTAGCGCCTGACATCTAGTTAGTGCTCTGAAAACCCGCTTTGGTTTTGTGTAAATATCCCAAGAATCGGTGCATGTCTAAGTGTTCCTTTCACTGAAATTACTGAGGGCAGACTCCCTTGGAAATGAGCAGACGGCTTATGCTTTAGCCAATATTGTATCTTATAACACAAGGTTGACAAAAGACAAAACTCATAAAACCCAGTGTGTGGTTTTATGACGGGCGAGAATCATTGACATTTCACGGATTTATTTGCGAGACGAGACGGCCAATCATTATTAGGCAGAGTCGTTCCCGTGACAGTGGAGGTCATGACCCTGTTGAGGCTGAATGCATTGCGCAGTAGATCCTTTTAATAGGTGGGATGGATAGGGTGAGGGGTGTGTGTGTGTGCACTCCACAACCCCCTTCTGCCCTCTGTTTATAGCTGAGAGAGAATCAGCCCTACACCAGTCCTGACCTGTGTAGTGGATTGAAATGAGGGTGGGCTGTATTGCCCTGTATAGCAGTCATGCACTTGGGTCCCAGATGATGATGATGAAGCGACCCGGCTTTCATTCACAGTCGGTAGGGTTTCTGAATTCACATCTAAATTGTCAAACTAATGATAACCTGACCTTTATAGTTAATGTTGAGTAACAGTTCACAGTGTATTTGAATGATTTCACCTGAAGCAGGAATTTTCAATTCGATTTGATTTGTATAGCGTTTTTAACAATAGACGTTGTCACAAAGCAGCTTTACAGAAATCCGGATGTAGATTTAGATCCCTGATGAGCAATCCAGAGATGGCTGTGGTGAGGAAAATCCCCTGAGACAACTCGAGGGAGGAACCTTGAAAGGAACCAGACTCGAACTCGTCGTCTTCTCTGCGATACCGGATAGTGAGATTATACGACATTAGAGTGGAGAAGAGTAAAGACAAACTGTACTGTGGGTTGAAAGGATGTTCAGTATGAGCATATTGGGAACTCCTGAGATGAGCAAACTCATCAGTGTGTACTAGAAGTGATCATGCTGTCAGAATAAACATCACTGATCAAATACCATTTGTAAATATTACTTGTATAGTAAATATTACTTATTTACATTTTCAAAGACAACTTGTATTTTAAACGTTTAAGGTCCGGTATTCTAATTTTAGTCTGTTGAAACATGTTTCATAAATGTTTTTGACCAACTGACTTATAGCTTCGGGTAGAAAAGGTGCTCTGTCAAAAGCATGTAATTTATTGTATAGTTAAATATCAAATATGTACATTTTGAAAATATACATCTCTTTTAATCTAAGATTTAAAAAAATTATTTATGTATCAAAAGTGATATTAAGCAATATCTCATCTCATCTCTAGCCGCTTTATCCTGTTCTACAGGGTCACAGGCAAGCTGGAGCCTATCCCAGCTGACTACGGGCGAAAGGCGGGGTACACCCTGGACAAGTCGCCAGGTCATCACAGGGCCAACACATAGACACAGACAGCCATTCACACTCACATTCACACCTACGGTCAATTTAGAGTCACCAGTTAACCTAACCTGCATGTCTTTGGACTGTGGGAGAAACCGGAGCACCCGGAGGAAACCCATGCGGACACGGGGAGAACATGCAAACTCCACACAGAAAGGCCCTCGCCGGCCACGGGGCTCGAACCCGGACCTTCTTGCTGTGAGGCGACAGCGCTAATCACTACACCACCGTGCCGCCCATATTAAGCAATATGTAGGTAGTAAACGATTTCCAACAGACAAATTTCCATCTGAATCCATCATGAGCCATTTTTTTCATCCCGCGTTTTGATGACTGGAAAGATTGTGCTGTCTTTTACTTCCTTTAAAGTGACATGTAGATAATATATATATTCTGTCATTACTATAAAATGATAGTAATAGCTTTATAAGCACAAATGCTTTATTATATAGTAACTACACAAACATCAGTAATGCTAATATTGCATTATAAAAGTGGATGTGCAGAACCACCCAGAGGTGTTTTTTTTTTTTTTTAATTTATTTTTCTTACCATTTTGCTATAATTATAATTTTCATGCAACTTTTAGAATTCGACAGACATTACATTCAACATATTCCAAGTCAAGAGCTATTTCTGTGGGGGTCTAATCACTTATATTTACACTCAGTAATAAACACGTATAGGAGAAACAAATATTAAACATGCCTCTTGAAGCGTATAGGTTCTTAATGTATTTTTTTTTTCTCCCATTCAATCTCTTTTAGGCTGTTCCTCCAAATCATTCAAGCTGTACTCCCCAAAGGAGCCCCCCAACGGCAGTGCTTTCCCCCCCTTCCATCCCGGCAGCATGCTGGACAGAGACGTGGGGTGAGTCCTCCTCCTGTTGGCACGGTGTAGTAGATTAAAATGAACATTAGTCAGTTTGGGTCTTTCTGTTGTCACTCTCAGGGTGTGTCTGTGTGTGTGGGGGGGGTGTTCTGTTGGATTTCAGACAGTAATTCAGAATCGGTATGTGTGCTCATGTTGTGTTTAGTTTACAGTAACACAACTTAATGGTTTATAAAACGCAAGCATCCACAATTGTCAGTTTTGTGGTGTAGGTTTTGTCGAGTCAGCCAACATTAGTTTGGCTATAGTGAGATAGTGGTGTAAGGAAGAACAAGAATTCCAAGGCTGATCCCCAGTGTCTGTGGTAAAAACGAGCCGTCACTCGACAGTCTGTGCTCTGATTGGATGGGGAAAGGGCGGGGGCGCTAAAACTGCAGGGGACTGTGTCTGGTTGCCTTCACTGCACTGTAGAGATAAGAGGAAAAAAATGTCTAGGGGAGGAAACAATCCCCTTCCTGTCTGAAACTGCACCCATGGGGAGATCACACTTAATCCTAAATCATCAACATCGCTAAATTTCAGCCCTGAGTGTTGGTGGAAAAACACACCAATATGAAAAATAACTATTTTTACAGCAACGAGAAGTTTAATTTATATAGCACCTTTCACCAACCCAAGGACCCTTTACAGAGTAATGGCACTACAAAAAAAAAGACGTAACAGAAAAGGAACACGACAAAATCATAATAACATGGGCATAAAGACAGCAGACTAGCTCAAAGCATAGAAAAAGAGTGAACAGAACGGGACCAGGAGAGGCGGGATAGCAGAGAGAGAAGAGCACAATTCCAAGACTTAAGTTGAGTTTTGACTTTGGGAAGAGATGTACTATCATGAAGGCTTTGAGGGAGAGTATTATACAGCTTGGGTGGGTCTGGAACCTATGGTCAAAGTCAAAGTCCTTCCCGCACCACTCATGGCGCGTTTGGCGCCACCGATCTCTGTTTCGTAGCCCTCAGCCTCTCGCTTATATTACATAGCTGGGATTACAGTGGAGGGCTAGTCCTCTGGTAACCACGAGAGTTTGACTCCCCACTCACATCTCTATTGCAGTGTGCCTTGCCAGATGGGATTCGGCACCATTTTTATGATGGTCTTTGGTATGACCCGACCGTGAGTAGATCTCCCGATTGAGAGGCGGACACGCTAACCACTAGGCCACTCGCCAGTCTATGGCGACCCATGGTGGATAATTTAAATTTAGGGACCGACAACAGACCAGAAGATGAAGGTCTGAGATTATGTAGGGTTGAAGTAGTTCAATTTCTAGCCTGTGATCATTGATGATTGTTAAAACATGGCTGCTGTGAAGGCTCTGTGTAATCTTGAATATTGTCATCTTTCTTTGTCTTGCTGTACAGCCCAACGCCCATGTACCCCCCCACATACCTAGAGCCTGGGATTGGGTATGTACTGGCCACTACCTGTTTTAATTTTCTCATACAGTTGATCCATTAGAGTATCTCATTGTGAGATTTGTTTTATATAAACACCAATCAATGCAAGGTTTAACTTGTGTCTATTTTTTCTTCTTTGTGCTTCCACTTTTTTTTTTTATTCCTTTATTAGGAGGCACACGCCATATGGGAACCAGACAGACTACAGGATATTTGAGCTTAACAAACGGCTACAAAACTGGACAGAGGTAAATGATGCCCAGATATACAAGAGACAGTTCCACCTGAGGAATCATGGCTGATTTTAGTTTTTGGGGTGTAGTTCCTGGAACCTTTTTAGTTCTTGCTCTTCAGTAGATAATTTTCTGCAAACCAGGAACTATTATGATGACTATTAGTTTAATATTAAACATTGCTGTTTGATCAGACAGGTGCGTCTGTGTATTAATATTCCTCTTAATCACTAAACATTCGAGTAGCAACTTCCTCAAGACTAGTTAGCATATTGGTGGCATGCCTGTTGGAATTGTGCCCTTTTTTTTTTTTGCACTGCTACAATGTTAATGTCATATTTACACAACCAAAAAACAAACATTAAAGAACAAGACGTTTTCAGCCTCTTTGTTCTTACTGTAGTTTTACTGTATGGTAAAATAACAAACGTTGTGCAATCTGCGTCACTTCTGTGTTTTATATAACGATCACAGCTCCTGCAGTGCGATAGGAACGCAGAAGTGAAACACTAGTTCTTGCTCAGAATAGTTCCTGAACCTCACTGGAAATGTACCTATAGGTGAATAGGTTATATTTTAGATGTCACAATTATTATTTGTTCATTGTGAAAATGAATTATTTTGCAGTAAAAACTAACATGTTAACTGTTAAGAATCGGAGATATATATAATTTTTTTTTAACTTCAGTTCTGCTGTAATGTATTCTGTAAAGTGTGTGTGTGTGTGTGTGTGTATATTCTGTAATGTTCCTCTGTAAAGTATTCTGAGTAGGGACAGGAGTAAAGATGTAAAATTTGATGAATGCAGGTCATTTAGAAACAGATTTTGAATTGTAAATATAGAAAAAAAATCGAAATGTATACCGTTTTACTCCTCTGTCCCAAGGGTGCCAATAATGCTGAAGGTGACTGTAGGTCTTTGCTTTTGTCTTGCTCTTTTGCTCTCTCTCTCTCTCTCGGTTGTTGACTCTAGGAGTGTGATAATCTGTGGTGGGATGCCTTCACCACAGAGTTTTTTGAGGACGACGCCATGCTGACAATCACCTTCTGTCTAGAGGACGGCCCGAAGAGATACAGTAAGGCTCAGACATGTTTGGAATTAATGGTCTGCATATTTTAAATATTTTTTTCAGTATATATTTTTTATTTTTCTAGTAGCCCTTCCTGTTACAAAAATGATAATGGTATGTTAGAAGTACAGTATATTAGTTACTGATGGAATGTGTGTTTGCACCCTACAGCAATTGGCCGGACGCTCATCCCACGCTATTTCCGCAGTATATTTGAAGGGGGTGCAACTGAGCTCTACTATGTACTAAAGCACCCTAAGGAGTCCTTCCACAATAACTTTGTGTCTCTGGACTGTGATCAGTGTACAATGGTCACTCAGAATGGCAAGCCTATGTTTACACAGGTAGGTATTACAACAGGTGTGTGTGTGTGTGTGTGTGTGTGTGTGTGTGTGTGTGTGTATGCATTTTGTAGTGTTCTAGTGTAAAGGCCCAAGTGTACTTCAGCGGACTGTGCATGCACTCAGATTTTGTGTTCGCACAGACTGTGCGTGTTGACTGCATATGTGTGAAAGTGAGTGTGCAATGATGTGCTGACACAGTCGTGGTAGTGCACGTGTTTAGCTTGTATGCCGACACATTCGCAAATTCGAGTATACTTTGGAGACCCCTATGCGCATGTCAACAATGAGTGAAGCCGCATCCGCGGAAGAATACTTGGACCTTAACAGTTAATCACTAGCCAACAGCAGCTTAGCAGCATCCGAAATCACTATCATTATTGGCAGATAGTCAGTATAATCAAATTCTAGCAATACCACAACCATCTGTTTACAATTTATTTTATTTTTTTTGAAGAATTATGATGTGTGTTTTTGTGTGTGTGAGAGTGAGTGAGTGCGTAAACCTACCATAACCCATCTGTGCCATGTAAACGGCAGGTGTGCGTAGAGGGCCGTTTGTACCTGGAGTTCATGTTTGATGACATGATGAGGATAAAGACGTGGCACTTCAGCATAAGGCAGCACAGAGAGCTCATTCCCCGCAGCATCCTGGCTATGCACGTATGTGTCAAACCTTGTGCCAATAGCAAGAAATTTAGCCAAAGGCATCCTTCTAATTGGAAAAATATCATACCATTTAATATTTAAAGACTGCTTGATTTATCACTTGTCTGGCATTCCAGGCTCAGGACCCGCAGATGGTGGACCAGCTGTCTAAGAACATCACGAGATGCGGTCTCTCCAATTCCACTCTCAACTACCTCCGAGTAAGTGCTCATATGGCCTCCATATGTACCAGATGACTTATAGTGCCAGTGGTATAGTCATAAATCAGCTCAGTGTTAAATCACATCACACCTAACCTGCCTGATATTGACAGCGATTCCAATTTAGTTCTGTTTTAACATGTACACCTCTGAGAATGGAGTAGTGTTATGAAACCATGAAATATTGCATTTGATTACATAAATGTATGCCCTTCAAACAAATCGTACTCTTCACAATTTTGTTGTCCTTGCTCAAGGCAAACATAATAATGCAGATTCTCTCTCTGCTCTGTAGCTATGTGTGATCTTGGAGCCAATGCAGGAGCTCATGTCCAGGCATAAGACATACAGCTTAAGCCCCAGGGACTGTCTCAAGACCTGCCTGTTTCAGAAGTGGCAGAGGATGGTAGCTCCTCCAGGTAGGCAAATATTCACTTTTTTTTTTTTTCGCCCAAGCTGGGTTTTGTTATTTTTCCTGTTCTCGCATATGCCTCTCATAGAAAATTTTATTAGTTTTCTGTGCAGCATGATTGCCCAGGAAACCCCTTGGACAGCAATAAATGCCTGCAATACTGTCCTGCACATGTTTGTAGTTTGTAGGGAATTCTTCAGGAAGTGTACTACTTTTGTTTAGCAGGCTAGCTTTACATTGTAAAGTTAATGAAGGTCCCAAGGGTGTGTGTATGTATGTGTATGTATATATATATATATATATATATATATATATATATATATATATATATATATTACACACACACTTATTTATTTATTTATTTTAGGGTTCTGTTACATGTCTGTGCTGTATGTACTAGTTCAACTCTTACTTTTGGCCTATGTCTCATCAGCGGAGCCAGCACGACAGGCACCAAACAAACGGCGGAAGCGTAAGATCTCAGGCGGCAGCACAATGAGTGCAGGAGGAGGCACCAACAACAACAATAACAGCAAGAAGAAGAGTCCTGCTGGCAGTTTCCCACTCTCCAGCCAAGTACCTGTAAGCAGGATTTAAACAAGCCTAGGTTTTAATTTTAATTATACTAAACCTTTAATATGTGAATTAATTTGATTATTAATGATTGCATGACGCTATACTACTGCAGACAGAACAGACATGAGCGGTAGTGATATTGCAGGGGGAAAAAACAAAGTGAAAATTGTCACTTTCTTATCCAAAGAAAGTCATAAGGCTGGACCATAATTAATCCTTCTAGCTATTTATTTCTTTATTTACTAACTAACAGTAAACGTTTATTGGTTAGATGGTAGGATTCATAAAATTATGCCATCTTCAGCTTGTCTTTGGCCAAAACCTGGCGATTTCAGAGCTTCAGTACGTAGGCACAGTTCATTGGGTCAAACATGGTGGCAAATTAGAGCCTGTCTTGTGCACTAGATGTCCACTAGAACCTCATTTGTGATTTCTTTCTGCAGGGGAAAAAATTTACTTTGATATGTGCCTGACAGAAATCGTTACTTCCAGTATTACTTGTAGGATAAATATTACTTGTAGGATACATATTACTACTTTTTTTTTTTTTATGTGAAAATATTCTAAAATAAAGCAGCAGTCATTAGTTAGGGATGTCTGCTTTTGATAGGCTTATGTTAGGCAACAAGAAGTACTGGTATTGGATTCAAGTCAGATTTTTAGCCTTTGAATATATACATATGAAATTCTGAAATTTATTTGAAAGGTAAAAATTTGTTCCAGCAGCCCGTTGTGATACTGGTTGCTTTAACCTGCTTCCAAATATCCCCCTTCCTCGTACTCATCTGAAGACCTGTGGTGATCAGGCTTTTGAGGTTGTAGTGCCTAAAATGTGGAATGCTATGCCTACACCTAAGATTTGCTGATTCTCTGGAATCTTTCAAAAGGCAACGAAAGACTTATCTGTTTAGACAGGCATTTGGGTAAGATTTTGCATTGGTCTGCATTTTATGTATTTTTCTTTGCGTGTGTATTTTAGTGGGTTTTTTTTAATGTTATTCTTTCCTTTTCTGCTATTATGAATCTTGTAAAGCACTTGGTGACTTTGTCTGGGAAAAGTGCTATACAAATAAATTTTACTTACTGAGTTAAATATTCATGTTCTCTTCTGTAGGACGTGATGGTTGTGGGTGAGCCCACTTTAATGGGAGGGGAGTTTGGCGACGAAGATGAGCGTCTGATCACGCGGCTAGAGAACACACAGTTTGATGCGGCCAACGGCATTGATGATGAAGACAGTTTCAACAATTCTCCAGCCTTGGGCTCCAACAGTCCCTGGAACAACAAGGCTCCTTCCAGCCAGGAGAGTAAGAGTGACAACCCCACCTCCCAAGCCTCTCAGTGAGACTCAGGCCAAGAGGGAGGGTACAGGAGGATAGGAGAAGAGAGAGGAGGTCACAGAGGAAGTAGGGGTTTAAAGACACACGGCCGACTCACTCATCTACATGCAGATCCACTTTCACAAAATGGCGGCCATTCATTTCTCCCCGTCTCAATGTGCTGGAGAGAAGAGTGAGGCCGTGGGTCAGAGGAGAGCCCGGACTAAGAACAAGTGAAGTGTAAATCAAATGTATTGGGTTACACGGTAACCATGAAGTTGTTGGTGTTTTACAGTGTGCGAATGCTCCTCTGAGGAAGGTGTAGATAGTTCACTTGTTTAAGTTAAGAAGGAGGTTGGTTGTTTTGTCCTCCGAGGAGAAGGCCGACATGTAAAACGCCATCAAAGTGCGCACGCACACACACAAAATGGCCAGAGGTGAAGGATGTCGTCAAGTGTGTTTGCTCTGAAGCCCAACTCATCCCTCTCTGATGCAGACGTCATTACAGATCTTTCCCTGCCATTAGTGGAAGATTCGGACTGAAACCCAGTACACCACCGCCATGCTGTAGAACAGCCCGGAATTATCATTTGTTTTAAAAAAGAAAAAAGGTGAGATTGCAAGCATTTAAATGAAACGTTTTGGAAAATTTTATCTGCATTTTATACCAGCCTCTATTTCCCTAGAATGTTATTTTCCTTTTTTTTTACCGACATTGAAAGCTACAGACCAAGGAGCTACGAGGACTTTCAAGGTCCAAATCTCAACCTTCAAATTATATTTGTTTGTATTATTTTTTAACAAAAAGAGAGTAATTTAGTGTGGGCTTTTATTTCATTTTGTGTACTTGTGCTTGTATATTTAAGGTAGTAGCAAAGTTCTGTATAACTGTATGAAAATGTATTCTTCCTTAGCATTGCCTAAAGCCATTCTGATCTAATGTGTAAAAAAAAAAAGTGAAAAGAAAAACTCATGAATCTGTCTTTGCCCTTTTCTCCTTTAATTTTATCAATTTGTGTAAGAATGATTCAATTAAAGTTCACAGTCAAGTGGAGGAACGCCTGATTGCTCTGTTCAGACTTGGTTTAAGTGCACTTGGTACTTGAAGGCTATCCAAAGCAGTAACCCCATCAGCCCAGTCAAGTTTCTGTTCAAATATGGATTTCAAAGTCTTGTTCAGTTTTATCCATTTACATTCAGATTGTAAGATTTCTGCCAGCCCTGCACTTGTAATTGAAAATAAATGGTGATCTGTCCCTCTTCTAACCCTGTAGACATCTCTCTTTGATATATCTATTTTTTTGTTTTTCTTAGTTTTTGCCCTTGATTAAATTAATGTATGTACCAATAAAATATGAATTTTCACTGTAAAAGAAAACAGCCTTGTGCGTGTTTTGACTATTATTTAAAGTAAGAGTTGGAAATGCAGTATAATTGAGTGTTCTCTGAAAAGGGAGTGGATTGTTAGGGAAATGTGTGCGCATGCATTTGTGGGTGTATGTGAGCGAGAGAGAGACGAGGGTATATCTGTTTGATCTGATCTGAACTGAACCACACAGTGCTCTGCTGCCCCTTTAGTCGGATGTTGGTTAACTGTAAGGTCTGTAAATGGATGTTACGTCTTGCAGTTACTATCTTTGTTTTTATAATTATACTTCTATTTTTCCCCCCTCCCCAGATCTCATGAATTTCAGAATAAACAAGAACATCTACACTGCCATGTGCAATACAGTGGGAAAAGAACAAAAAATGCAGTCTGATCCTTGTTCTGCTCCATATCCATTTTTCCCCATATTTGATCCCTGTTTTTTTTTTTTTAAATGGTTGATGATTGTAGGTCATAAAGGTTCCAGAGCCATCTGTTTTCAGCAAGTATACGGAGAGCCTGAGGCAAGCACCATAGACTGAGGTTTAAACCTGTGAGAAGAGGGTCATAGGTTCAGTTCTCACTAGAGAGTTCTAGCCATCATGCTTTAAAGCCCACATTCAAGGAACATACAGTGGCATTTCTTACACAGAGCCTTTGGCATTCTGGCCTAATTAAGTATCACATGCTAAATAAGGGTGTATATGTTGGGTGGTTAATACATAATGATCTGAACTCTCATACTACCCTTGCCCACAGGTTGCCTAGAGTTTTGTAAAATGATGGAGTACTTTTGATTGTCAATAATTTATTGTTACCACTGTTCATGCTTCTATATTTATCAGTGATTACTTGCTGTCTAAAAATGCCATCCCAAATAGGATTCGATTCCAGGTCAAATATTAGGATCAGTAATAGCAATGTGAGCATTCTATGTGTCAAAAAGACTTGACATATTCATACAACATTATGCCTTTTCCTTCTGATAAGTCAAAGCAATAATATATTTTCTCTTGAATCTCACTTTTTCTAATCTTCTTTATTCTAAAGGACTGAATGTAATTCTTCAGTTCTGGTCAGTGACATTTAGACACAATGAATGCTCTGGACTTTATCTCATGACATTTTGTGAATGGCTACTGTACAGGTCTGGGTAGAAAATCTCAGCTCTGATATTTAGGCACTGCCTAAAAGCGGAGCTCCTGATGAGTGTACGAGGAACATATTTGCAAGGGCACAAAATCAACCTGAACAGAATAATAATAATATAGCATATGAACAATCGAATTGTGTAGTGTCCTGTAGGTCACATCAATAAATTGCTGTATTGTCTTGTGACAGTGACACCAATGATGAGATACACATCACAGCTACGAATACATATTTATTCCTTTCTTTGACAACACACGCCACGTACCAGAAACATCACCACGACATTTATTATGGTGTGACTCTGCTGTCCACCAGGCACCCAGCAATGAACCAGCGCTTTCACTTTACATCGTTACTATAGAGTTATGATCCAATATTATCGGACCCAAGAACTAACTGATATTGATCCGCAGTAGTTTTGGATTATCTCAAACTAAGGAAAGATGCTTATAAATGCTATTAAACTATACAATAATTATGTTTATATGAGTGTGCAAAGTAAGAAATTGTTCAGGTAAAAAAAATATATATATAATGCAAAGATACATTGCTCACTATGAAAAAAACAGTAGGATAAAAACCTACTGGAAAACAAACTCCTCAACCAAATACAGCATATGAGCTCTTGAGGGTTCGAGCTGCAATCTTGATATTTCAAACTTGATGTCAAACAGTTGTCTGGTTACAACTGTCAATTATCCAACAAGCTAGAAGACTAATAAAACTGTTTTAACTAGTTTATATGAAACGGTCATGAATATTTTCCATAAAATGTGTCCGTAAATAAACCCACAATATTTTTAAAACACAAATTAAAAATAAGCGCTGGATAAAAACCCATTTATTTTATGAAAAAAAAAACAAATTTCATTGTCTGGTGGTCAAATGTTTATGAGATATGTTGCCTTGCACTTACGATCAGGTTCCCTGTGGTGATACACGTACATCGTTTGTATGTACAGACGTCATACGGTCACAAAAGCCATCAAAAATCAGGTTGATGCATTTCCATATTCTCTTGAGTATGGAACTCCGCTCTGTGCGCTTTGTGCGTGGGGAGATCCGCTATTACTGATAAGCCATGGAGGACCTCAGCTATATTAAAAATGTATGGTTGTGTGTAGTCATATAGTTAAGGCCATGTTTCCCAGGCAAAAATATTCTCATAGTTTTATATTATGGGAATTTTATGAATTCAGTTATTTCACAACACATGCCATATCTACCATCAAAGGTGGTAAAAGTACCCAAATTTCAAATTTCACAGTGTTGCCACCTCACAGCTCTAAGATCCCTGGCAGCCTTTGGCCCAGAGGGTTGCCAGTTTGATTCCCGGGACTGGCGGGAAACATGTGAGGGGAGTTGAGTGAATAAACAGCACTTACCCCTCCCTCTGTATCATGGCTGACGTGCCCTTGAGCAAGGCACCTAAACCCCAACTGCTCCCCGGGCGCTGTAGCACAGCTGCCCACTGCTCTGGGTATGTGTGTGTGCTCATTGCTCGCTTGCGTGCTTCAGATAGGTTAAATGCAGATGATGAATATCGCTGTGCTTGAGTGTACGTGTGACAAATAAAGGCTTCTTCTTCTTTGATTCTGTGTTCAGGATACTGTCTGTGTGGAATGTCTGTACATGTTCTCCCTGTGTCTCTGTGGGCCTCCTCTGATCCAGTAGGTGAATTGTTGGTTTAAATTGCCCCAGGGTGTGAATGTGTATGCATGGTGACCTGTGACGGACCGACATCCCCTCCAGGATGCGGTCCTGTCTTGCCAAGAGTGTTCCTGGGATGGACACCCAGGTCCTCTGGGACCCTGACCAGAATAAAGCAGTAACTGAAGATGATGATGACAACATTTCTCATCTCATCTCATTATCTCTAGCCGCTTTATCCTTCTACAGGGTCGCAGGCAAGCTGGAACCTATCCCAGCTGACTACGGGCGAAAGGCGGGGTACACCCTGGACAAGTCGCCAGGTCATCACAGGGCTGACACATAGACACAGACAACCATTCACACTCACATTCACAATTTAGAGTCACCAGTTAACCTAACCTGCATGTCTTTGGACTGTAGGGGAAACCGGAGCACCCGGAGGAAACCCACGCAGACAACATGCAAACTCCGCACACAAAGGCCTTCTCCAGCCACAGGGCTCGAACCTAGGACCTTCTTGCTGTGAGGCAACAGTGCTAACCACTACACCACTGTGCCGCACAATGATATTTATGTGTTTTAATGATTAGCAAAGAGCAAAAACAACGTGTAAGTTAACTGCAATATATATAATATCTCATCTCATCTCATTATCTCTAGCCGCTTTATCCTTCTTCAGGGTCACAGGCAAGCTGGAGCCTATCCCAGCTGACTACGGGCGAAAGGCGGGGTACACCCTGGACAAGTCGCCAGGTCATCACAGGGCTGACACATAGACACAGACAACCATTCACACTCACATTCACACCTACGGTCAATTTAGAGTCACCAGTTAACCTAACGTGCATGTCTTTGGACTGTGGGGGAAACCGGAGCACCCGGAGGAAACCCACGCGGACACGGGGAGAACATGCAAACTCCACACAGAAAGGCCCTCGCCGGCCCCGGGGCTCGAACCCAGGACCTTCTTGCTGTGAGGCGACAGCGCTAACCACTACACCACCGTGCCACCCTATATATAATATGTAAACAGCAATAAGCCTCCATAGCTAATTAAGTGAGGGCGGCACGGTGGTGTAGTGGTTAGCGCTGTCGCCTCACAGCAAGAAGGTCCGGGTTCGAGCCCCGTGGCCGGCGAGGGCCTTTCTGTGCGGAGTTTGCATGTTCTCCCCGTGTCCGCGTGGGTTTCCTCCGGGTGCTCTGGTTTCCCCCACAGTCCAAAGACATGCAGGTTAGGTTAACTGGTGGCTCTAAATTGACCGTAGGTGTGAATGTGAATGGTTGTCTGTGTCTATGTGTCAGCCCTGTGATGACCTGGCGACTTGTCCAGGGTGTACCCCGCCTTTCGCCCGTAGTCAGCTGGGATAGGCTCCAGCTTGCCTGCGACCCTGTAGAACAGGATAAAGCGGCTAGAGATAATGAGATGAGATGAGCTAATTAAGTGGCAAAATTTGAACAACATTCTGAGGCACATTTGGATTTCTTACTGCTCTATTCCTTTAAACAAGGGCTACATGAGTGACGTCACTTCCAGTCACATGGCCAAAAACCTTTTCGGTTGGCGCGGAAAATTCAGGCTTGTTGATGAATTGTCAGTGTTAGTCAGAAATGTGGAACTCTTTGATATGAAGTTAGTTTCTCTTTGGAAATTATCTGTGTAGATTGTTTAACAGTCCATGACCTGTGTGGAGAAGAGTCTCGAATCTGCGGAGTTAAATTGGTAAATTATTTTACCCCACACTCGGGTGAGCTCGCGCACATACAGCTCATTACCATAGGCTGCTGTCATTTGAATAATGGAGCTATATGTAGAAAAAAAAACACACATCATGGCTTTGTTAGGGCAGCTTGTGAGATGTTTTATTCCACTTTCAGGTGTAAAATATGAGTCCACAGAAGCGCACGGTGGAACCAGGAGCTTTAGAAGTGCAGTTTATTGGAGATAATGATGTTCTGGATCACATTGTGGACAAACATGAAGGTATTAGAGTGAGCAGCCAAATATACTTCAGTCTAGCTTTACTTTTTTTATTTTGTATATCGAGATAACTTTCATTTTTTGTATTTATTTTCATGTATTTACTTTTTAAGCTTTATTTAACCATGATACTGTAGGTGAGCAGTAGCAAAACAGCATACATGTGCATCAATGAGAGTGTAGTGAAGATGTAAAGAAAGTTGGTGAATTCAAGTACCTGGAGTCAACTGTGCAGGAAAATGGGGGCTGCGATAGTCAGGTCAAGTTTGTTTGTATAGCGCTTTTAACAATAGACATGGTCCCAAAGCAGCTTTACAGAATCTGAATGAGCCAATTTTATCCCTAACCTATCCCCAATGAGCAAGCCCGTGGCGACGGTGGCAAGGAAAAACTCCCCCAGACGACATGAAGAAACCTCGAGAGGAACCAGACCCAAAAGGGAACCCATCCTCATTTGGACAACAACAGACAACATGACTATGACTAACAGTTTTAACATGAAGTCAGTTTCGTTGATGTTATACCTCATTAATGGAAACTTGAGTGCAAAACTGTTCATGACAACAGCAGTCCCAAAGTTAGCAAGCCAACTGTAGTCCTCAGCCACAAAAAGCGTTACTGTAAGTGTCCAGAGTGTCTTCCAAGTCTGACTTTCAACTGTCCATATGGGGCCGTCCTCCACAGGAGCGATGTGATGAGACTCCAACCAGACATAGGGCATCAGGATGGATCAGGCAGGTCTGAGGAGCAGAAGAGGTCAGCATCTCAATCCCAGGATTGACATGTAACTCAGAGGGACAGATTTGGGGGGGGGAGAAAACACAGGTTGTTAGGTATGCCCAATGTCACTTGAATAAGTAGGAACAGTATACATTTTGCGCTGAGTACAAGCAGGGACTCCGGCAAAACTAACTATGACAGCATAACTAAAAAGAGAGAGCCAGAAGGTAACACAGGCATGAGGGAGCCCTGGGACATAAAGCAGCAGCCACTACACCGTCAACAAACTTGAGTGAGCAAGCGAGTGGGGGACTGACAGCATCCATACATCCCAGTTTACTAAAACACTCGATGTCTGAGGACCCTCCAGATCTACACCTTTACCTCATAAGCACCATTAACGAAAGGCTTGACTAAACAGATATGTTTTCAGCCTAGACTTAAATGCTGAGACTGTGTCTGATTCCCGAACACTACTTGGAAGGCTTGGATAGTGAGGTGAGAAAGAGAGTGCAGGCAGGGTGGAGCAGTTGGAGAAGGATTTCAGGAGTCATTTGTGATAGGAAAGTCCCAGCAAAAGTGAAAGGTAAGATGTATAAAACAGTAGTGAGACCAGCTGTGATGTATGGATTGGAGACCGTACCCTTAACGAAGAGACAGGAGGCAAAGTTGGATGTGGTGGAGTTGAGGATGTTAAGGTTTGTGATGGGAGGTTGGACAGGATAAGGAACGAGCACATCAGAGGGACAGCACATGTGGAGAGCTTGGGAATTAAGCTAAGAGAGATGAGACTGAGATGGAATGGGCACATCCTGAGAAGAGATGCAGAGCATGTTCGAAGGAGAATGTTGAGGATGGAGCTGTCAGGCACACGAAAACGAGGAAGGCCAAAGAGGAGATACATGGATGTGGTGAGAGAGGACATGAAAGTGGCAGGTGTGGTAGAGAAGGATGCGGAAGACAGGGAGCAGTGGAGACAAAAGATCTGCTGTGGCGACCTCTAATCGGGAGCAGCCAAAAGAAGAAGATTTAACCATGATAGTCATTGAATTGAGGATGGAGCTGCCAGGCACACAAAAACAAGGAAGGCCAAAGAGGAGATACATGGATGTGGTGAGAGAGGACATGAAAGTGGTAGAGAAGGATGCGGAAGACCGGGAGCAATGGAGATGAAAGATCCGCTGTGGCGACCCCTAATTGGGAGCAGCCAGAAGAAGTAGTAGTAGTCATTGAATTCAGCATAATGGTTATCACAAACAACATTCAGGAACAGGACATAAATAACAAATAGCACACATGCCAGCATTGTGAAGCAAGTAAAGGAGGAACCGTCATACCCTGTCTCTTACTCAATCATTCATTAATCTTGAGGAATCACTGGTCAGGGTCGAGGTGGATCAGGAACCTAACACAGGGTGCAAGACCGGAATACACCCATGATGGGGAGACCAAGCTATTTTACAGCCCCCCCAGCACAGCCAATTTAGTGGTCATGTTTTTCAGAGGTGGGAGGAAACTGGAAGACCTGGATTAAACACGTGGACACAGTGAGAACGTGCAAGTCTCGGCACAGATGGTAACCTGAGCTCCAGCTCGAACCACTGTGCCACTCCAAATCAATTATAAATAGCATAAAATAAATCACGTTTTAAATGTTATTCCATGATCATTGAGGTCTTACTGAATTAAAGCAAGCGTAAGTGATTTATTTTAGAAGCAGTTTTTATTATTTCTTTCAATTCTCTTTACATCCTGACTGCAATAAATAAGTCAAATGCTCTGACAATCTACTTCTTTCGGCTGCCCCCGTCAGGAGTCACTACAGCAGATTATCATGATTTATGTATTTGATTTGGCATAGTTTTTACACCGGATGCCCTTCCTGATGCAGCCTTCCCAGGCTTGGGACCAGTACTAAGTATGCACAGGCTTGTACAACCCCAGTGGCTGGGTATTTTTACCTAATCTGCACGTTTTTGAACAAACCAGAGGAAACCCACACAGAAACGGGGAGAATATGCAGACTCCTGAAACACAGAAAGGCCCCCGTCAGCCATGAGATTCGAACCCGGAACCTTCTTGCTGTTAGGTGACAGTGCTAACCACTGCACCATCGTGCCACTCAAAGCAAATGCTCTGACAATAGAAAAAAAATCTGTCATCTGTAGCAGTCGCTACAGTAAAAAGACATGACCTGCCTACCTTCATGTGCTCTGTCTGTGCACTGATTGTGAATAACCAGAGTCTTCCACAAGACTAGGCAGACATATTGCAGAAGCAAATGAGCTAGTTGGCAGCTGAGAGTACTAATAATCACCATTTTTGTTGTCTTATCTCGTTATCTCCAGCCGCTTTATCCTGTTTTACAGGGTCGCAGGCAAGCTGGAGCCTATCCCAGCTGACTATGGGCGAAAGGCGGGGTACACCCTGGACAAGTCGCCAGGTCATCATAGGGCTGACACATAGACAATCATTCACACTCACATTCACACCTATGGTCAATTTAGAGTCACCAGTTAACCTAACCTGCATGTCTTTGGACTGTGGGGGAAACCGGAGCACCCGGAGGAAACCCACACGGACATGGGGAGAACATGCAAACTCCACACAGAAAGGCCCTTGCCGGCCACGGGGCTCGAACCCAGACCTTGCTGTGAGGCAATGGCGCTTACCACTACACCACCGTGCCGCCCCCATTTTTGTTGTTTACTTTCATTATGATAATGTTAGGAGTTTTCTTACATGTGAATGAGACATGAGGGAGTTGGATATCACAATGACGTGCTATCCTCCCTCCCCGTTCCAATCATTTTAGAAATAAGGATGTTTTTCCTACTCTACCTACTTTCTCAATATCCTCACCTCTTTAGTAATGAACATATTTTAACACAGCAGATATACTCTGAGAACAAATTACTCCCTGTATTATGGGCTTGTACACTGTATCTGTCCACCTCAATTTTGTTATATATTGTTTGTGTCCACCTTTTACAGTCTACCTTGGTTTTATTCTGGTACCTGGTTTTGAACAGAAACTGAGATCGCTGCACTGAGCGTGACCTTTACAATCATGGTTCTGCTTTTAGGTTCAAAAGCCTCACAGAGTTCAGTCCAAACTCTTGTAAGCCTAACGAGCCCTAGAAAGCCATCAGCAGGACCTGCTGAAGAGGACGCGGATGGTGTTTTAAATGAGCAAAACTATATAGAGGCACTTGGTGCTGGCACAGAAGGTGAGATATTGAAACTATAGAGAAGTGCACTTCATATGTAGTACCAGCTTTTTGTCTAACACCGTTTTTATCGGCCTGTAGTATTTTTAGTTTCATCCAGGTGAGTGTTGCTTGTCTGTCTGTTTTGTGTGTTGTGCAGATGGAAACGAGAATGGATCAGTCACTGCAGGAGCCTCGGTGTTCACTTTTCAGACTATTAAACGTGCCAATAAAATGGCACGAGTGGGTAAGTGAGGAGAGGGAAATTCTCAGTTGGTCTCAATGTTTCTTTTTATACCAGTTTTAAACTGACAGTCCTGATTAGATAAATTGTTTATCAAGACATGAAATTTATGAGGGAAACTATGGTATAAACAAAGTTAGGTATTGTGGAATGAAGAATGTAAAGAATCTAGTTTTAGACGCGATATTACCTGTGATGAAGATGGACCCTGATGTGTGATCCCTTGTAGATGGGTGGAGCCCTATAAGCTAGAATCATGGACTAGAACCTGTTGAGTGACATAGAAAAGAAGGGGGCCAGGTACAGATCCTTGAGGTATGCCAGTCATTAGCTAATGTGAATTTGAATCCTTGAGAGAGGAAATGGCCTGAGGTGATGGTGGGTAGGAGACAGGAGGTTCAGTGAAGAGGAGCTTAGAGACATCAGTGACTGGGGGCAGAGGAGAAGATGGCTGTGGCATCGTTGCGTTTTTGGTTGCTTGATTTTTATAAAAATGATTTGATGGCTGAGTTGGTGGTGAAATTTTTGTTAATTTTTCCCTCTTTTTAGTGTTCAGTAATTTAATTTTGTTGAGATTAAATAAAAGTATTACTGAACTCTGAAAAACTGAAAGGTTTTTCAATTTTGTTTGGCAGTTTGAGTGATCTAGCAATTTTTTTTTTTTTAGCAAAACTGTTCATCATGACACGTGTATCGTATCAGGGTGGATCTTGTTGTACATTACTGAATTTAGTATATTTACCATCACTCTCCTTTTTTTCACTTCAGCATCAGAGTGGGCGCGCACTCCTGGAAAAAGTGTTACATTTAGCACTCCTAGTAGTCCAGAGGAGCCACCTAGCCCTGCCCGTGCATCCAAGAGTGAGCAGCCAACTTATTATAAGTTCTAATTTTCTTGGTCTTGATCATTTTCAAGCTCTATGACTTTCCTCTTTAATATACATATATTTATAACGATTCTCTTGTATACGTCTTGCTTCTAGAGGTGGCGAGTCAGAACAAAACTCCTCAAAAGGTAATGTCAACACTATATTTCTTTCAGCTATATTCAAAAAACACTTTTTTTTAATTTTTTGCATTATGTAGTTTGCTTAATATTTATTGATAATTGTCTCTTCAGGGGAAGAAAGTACAGTTTGTTTCCACAACCCCACACAGATTGAGAAAGAGGATATCAGGTTTGGTTAAATCACTTAAAACAGGATTATCTGAATAAGGAAAAAGCTGGACTGCCAACCAAATAATTTTAAACATTCATTTTTTTTAGCACGTCTTTTAAAATTTAATATTCTAGAATTTAAGTCTTTAGTGGATTTTTCCCTCCCCCTTGTTTTAATCCAGACTGTTTTAGGCTACGTTTACATTAGACCGTATCTGTCTCGTTTTCTTCGCGGATGCACTGTCCGTTTACATTAAACCGCCGGGAAACGGGAATCCGCCAGCGTCCACGTATTCAATCCAGATCGTGTCAGCTCCGGTGCTGTGTAAACATTGAGAATACGCGGATACGCTGTGCTGAGCTCTAGCTGGCGTCTCATTGGACAACGTCACTGTGACATCCACCTTCCTGATTCGCTGGCGTTGGTCATGTGACGCGACTGCTGAAAAACGGCGCGGACTTCCGCCTTGTATCACCTTTCATTAAAGAGTATAAAAGTATGAAAATACTGCAAATACTGATGCAAATACTGCCCATTGTGTAGTTATGATTGTCTTTAGGCTTGCCATCCTTCCACTTGCAAGTGGTAAGTGATATGCGCTGGGATCACACACACAGCGGCTCAGTCCCGAATCACTGCTTGTTCACTTCACTCGCGTGCTCTGTGAGCTGCGCAGGGCCAGAGTGCGCACCCTCCAGAGGGCACTCGCTGTTCAGGGCGGAGTGATTTGGAGCGCAGGATCCCTGCGGAGCCGAGCGTATCCGTGTATTGGTGTTGCTGTGTGCACGCAAATCGTGTATTGGTGTTGCTGTGTGCACACTAATCGTTTTAAAAACGTTAATCTGATGATCCGCTGATACGGTCTAATGTAAACATGGGCTTAGTTTGTCTGCTGCACTGATAATGATTAAACTGGAATAAAACTTCAGGTGTTCCAAAACTTTTGATTGTCATTGTAATTTTCTAACATCTTTTTTCAGCCCCTAATCTGAAGTCAGACAGTGACAGTGATTTCTCCCCCTCAAACTCTGAGGAGGATGAAGATGAGGAGGAAGAAGGAGAAAAGAGTGAAGCTCAGCTGAAAACCCCCAGCAAGACATCTATAGCAGCTGCTGCTGTTCTTTACAAGACACCTGCCAAGAGGAGCAAGAAAGCACCTGAGGTAGGATACTGTTGATGGTTTTTGCCGAATATGGAGAGCTGTTTGTGTGGTTCCTGTGTTTCTTGCACCCCAAATTGTTTATCAGAATGTTACTGTTAAACTTTCTGAGCACAAATCTGTAACCCTTTCTTATTCCAGCCCAGCCTGGTGGAGGAGTACTTTGAAGCTCACAGCAGCTCGAAGGTTCTCACATCAGACCGAACCCTCCAAAAACTCCAGACCCCAAAACTGGATCGGGTCAGTTCTGTTCAGATGTCTACCCAGCTGTTATATTTATGCTACGTGTGTGTGTGTAACTGATGGAAATTTTCACTGTGACTTGTAGGAAACTCTGCTGAGATTGCTGGATGGAAAACCCTCCTGTTATAGAGATGAGATCACACAGCTGAATAAAAAACACAAGAAGAATTTCAGCAAATGGATGCTGCAGTTACAGTTGAGTTGAAAATCCAGATGTGTGTTTAAGCATGCATTTCAAATTGTGTGTTAAGATTAGGTTTTTGTCTTGTTCCAAACAAACAAAAACCCTGGATGAAAATATATATTTTTATATACATGTCAACAGAATGGGCTTCAACATAGTGCTGTATGGCTTGGGCTCGAAGAAGCTTTTACTGGAGAAATTCCGCACTGAGATGTTGTCTGATTCCATGCACCTGGTGGTCAATGGCTTTTTCCCAAGCATCACCCTCAAATCGGTTAGTCTTAACTTTTATTTCATAACTGTCCCATTTCAGAAAGAAATATGAAGCAAGGGTGGATTTCACTGAGCTGTGTGTATCGAGCCCTCTGATTGGCTGAACCTCCGAAGCAACAGCCAATCAGAGCGCTCGTTTCATTTCTAAGCGATAACAATATGGCCGCGCCCGCATCGGAAACAAACCAACAGAATCTAGTGAAAATGTCTTGAAAAGTCCTTCAGTATGATGAAATATCGAGAGAACGATGAACCCCCTCAAAGAGGGACCACCCGTGGGGCTGGCAACTTATAAATTCATTCCGCCCTTGCTGCAAACTGACCGCGACGGGCGGTGGGGCGGGCACCCATTTCCTACACTGGATGTATATTAACAAATTAAATGAAGTTGACCAGACAAAACGGGAAATATCTTGGGTTCATACGGTCTGCAATGAAATAAGTCAAAGTAAATGTAGAAATCACTGCTTTCTCTTTTTATTTGCATTTTCCCTACCGTCCCAAGTTTTCTGATTTGGGGTTATATATTGAAATATTTGTGATTCATCACAAATTGAAGCCATTTCATATCATATCACATTATATATGACTTGTGATTGGACAGTTGATGCAAAAAAAAAAAGTCACACTGTTTTGATCTTGTTTGAAGAAAACCAATCATGTGGTTTGACATTTATTTCTGTGGTGGAGCACAGTACAGCTGTAATGATTGCGTTTCAAGGTGATTTGCATTTAGTTCTGGCACAAATTTTAACCGTCTTTTAAAAACGTAATTTTTTAAAGGAAAAGAGATCAACCTATAAAAACACCATTACACTATAGAGGCACCTGTCTGTATATGTATGTTTAACCGAATTCGAGCGCGTTTTAGAAATGTAATTGGCGTGCCAGCCTCCGGTAGCGATTCCACAGTCGTGGTGCGATCTTTCATAGTTGAGCAGTCTAGAGCGCTGTCCAGGAAAGGAGCAGATTTTGCAACATAGGTTTGAATCCTGGCATCAACGCGTTTCTGAGTGGGTTATTTTTTCTATTTATGTACTGTAGCTTCTATCTCCAATCAGACAAAGGCTGAGCTCAGACCTGCACAGGTCTCTAGTTATATTTGTTTGTTTTGTCACTTTTGAAAAGTAGGTAATGTCACGTGTTGTAGACTTCATGTTTTCCAGTGTAATAGCTGAGGCATACAGTGGTGCTTGAAAGTTTGTGAACCCTTTAGAATTTTCTATATTTCTGCATAAATATGACCTAAAACATCAGATTTTCACACAAGTCCTAAAAGTAGATAAAGAGAACCCAGTTAAACAAATGAGACAAAAATATTATACTTGATCATTTATTGAGGAAAATGATCCAATATTACATTATCTGTGAGTGGCAAAAGTATGTGAACCTTTGCTTTCAGTATCTGGTGTGACCCCCTTGTGCAGCAATAACTGCAGCTAAACGTTTCCAGCAACTGTTGATCAGTCCTGCACACCGGCTTGGAGGAATTTTAGCCCGTTCCTCCGTACAGAACAACTTCAACTCTGGGATGTTGTTAGGTTTCCTCACATGAACTGCTTGCTTCAGGTCCTTCCACAACATTTCGATTGGATTAAAGTCAGGACTTTGACTTGGCCATTCCAAAACATTAACTTTATTCTTCTTTAACCATTCTTTGGTAGAATGACTTGTGTGCTTAGGGTCGTTGTCTTGCTGCATGACCCACCTTCTTTTGAGATTCAGTTCATGGACAGATGTCCTGACATTTTCCTTTAGAATTCGCTGGTATAATTCAGAATTCATTGTTTCAGCAATGATGGCAAGCCGTCCTGGCCCAGATGCAGCAAAACAGGCCCAAACCATGATACTACCACCATCATGTTTCACAGATGGGATAAGGTTCTTATGCTGGAATGCAGTGTTTTTCCTTTCTCCAAACATAGCACTTCTCATTTAAACCAAAAAGTTTTATTTTGGACTTATCCGTCCACAAAACATTTTTCCAATAGCCTTCTGGTTTGTCCACGTGCTCTTTAGCAAACTGCAGACAAGCAGCAATGTTCTTTTTGGAGAGCAGTGGCTTTCTCCCTGCAACCCTGCCATGCACACCATTGTTGTTCTCCTGATGGTGGACTCATGAACATTAATATTAGCCAATGTGAGAGAGGGCTTCAGTTGCTTAGAAGTTACCCTGGGGTCCTTTGTGACCTCGCCGACTATTACACGTCTTGCTCTTGGAGTGATCTTTATTGAGGGTAACAATGGTCTTGAATTTCCTCCATTCGTAAACAATTTGTGTGACTGTGGATTGGTGGAGTCCAAACTCTTTAGAGATGGTTTTGTAACCTTTTCCAGCCTGATGAGCATCAACAACGCTTTTTCTGAGGTCCTCAGAAAAATCTGTTCATGCCATCATACACTTCCACAAACGTGTGTTGTGAAGATCAGACTTTGATAGATCCCTGTTCTTTAAATAAAACAGGGTGCCCACTCACACCTGATTGTCATCCCATTGATTGAAAACACCTGACTCTAATTTCACCTTCAAATTAACTGCTAATCCTAGAGGTTCATATACTTTTGCCACTCACAAATATGTAATATTGGATCATTTTCCTCAAAAAAATAAATCACCAAGTATAATATTTTCGTTTAACTGGGTTCTCTTTGTCTACTTTTAGGACTTGTGTGAAAATCTGATGATGTTTTAGGTCATATTTATGCAGAAATATAGAAAATTCTAAAGGGTTCACAAACTTTCAAGCACCACTGTATTTCTCTTCATACAATATACTTTTGTAATATATTTGAACAAATTGGTGAACTCTCAAGGCTGGGCAATGGTTTTGATCCCTCTATATACAAAAGTATAGATAAAAAGAGAATTTATAATTGATTTTTCATTATTCCTTAAGAAGAAAGAAGTCCTAGGAAATAAGAAATCCAATCCTGTACTGTTTTATCAATTTGTGTTTTTGTTGTAAACATTATTCTGCCAGAGCTGGCATAGCTGATATGTTTATCACAGATGTTTCTAAGATTTAGTTTGATCTGACTGAACATATGGATGAGTAATAATATGCCTGATGTATAATTTTTTTTCCCCCCTCACATTGTGTCATTCCACTTTGACAGATATTAAATGCCATCACCGGTGAGATGCTGGAGCACGATGGGAGTTTTCGTACCCCAGTGGACCAAATAGACTTCATTGTGAAAACCCTTAAAAAAGGTTTTCTTTAGATATTCCTTAACATGTAAAGTAAAATGCACATTGTATAGAACTTTTACATGATGACATTAATCCTCAATTACTGCTAAAGTGTCATGATACTGAGATGTATATATTTTAAATGTTCTTACAAGATCCAGACAACCACATCTACCTGATCATCCACAACATTGATGGCCCCATGCTCCGTGGTGAGAAGAACCAGCAGGCCCTGGGGCAGCTGGCCTCCATTCCCAATATGCACCTGCTTGCCTCTATAGATCACATCAACGCCCCTCTTGGTTTGTTTTCACACTTTGACATGATACAATAACTTTATCTGTGTCTCAGAATGAGGTCCATCAGGTCACATGACTGTGTTCACTACTTTGTATTCTGACTATAGAAGTCTTTTGAGATGTTTACTCTTATTGACTAGTTTACTGGTGTATTTGAGACGTTCACTCTTACCTTGGCTGTTATTGTTCAGTGTGGGACCACGCAAAGATGTGTGCGTTTAACTGGCTGTGGTATGAGACGACTACCTTCCTGCCATACACAGAAGAGACGTCATATGAGAACTCTCTCCTGGTGCAGCAGACAGGAGCGCTGGCTCTTAGCTCGCTCACACACGTCCTGCGCAGTCTCACGCCAAATGCCAGGTACAATAGGACCAGACGCACACACGTACGTTTAACACCACACAGTTATATTTAAGGCAAGCAAACATGCAGCCTTACTCGGTGTTCTCCCTTTTGAGTTACACGTCAGTGATGATCCTCAGCTTTTCTTCATGAGCATATGGTAAAGCCTAGGTCACAACCGGACATACGATTTTTTTGGCCGTGCGATTTTTGGCGTTTCCCAAATCGCTGCGTTTTTTTTTTTTTTTTGTTCATGGAGAAAGACGCACGTTGGCTGTAAGTTTGTCTTGCAACCTGAAAAAAACGTAAGCGCCCGTAGAGTTTGTTTGACATGACAAAGAACCTCTGCGGCCAGTCTACGGCTCGAAAATCAGCACGTCACACGCGCGCCCTCCGTGCGTTTCTTGCATTTTTTGCACGTAGACCGGCCGTAGGAGCACGTACAGCCGGTTGTGACCGAGGCTTAACTGCTACTGCTCAGGGCTCGACGTTAATGGTAATCCGACTGTCTGGGACAGCCAAATGCTTGGTCCAGACAAGTCAAATTTGCATCTGCCTGTCTGATGGGACGAATTGAATATTTGTTGAAAATCACCATTTTTATACTAATTATTCAAGAGTTACATCAATAAAGTTCCAACAAAACTAGTTCAATCCCCTCAGTGATCCGGCCATGTTATTGTTTACAAAATTCCGGGGAAGCCAAGTACAGCAGGTGTGTGTGTGTGTAAAAATAACCATGTTGTAATATCTAATTATAGATTATTAGACTCTGAATTCATCGAAATTGGAGAAATGGTGATCAAATACCCCAATAAAATAAATATCTGTGGTGAATCTTCATTTCATTCGGACATTCATTGTATTTTTCTTTTGTGTGGTTCACATTAACCATCACAAATGTCAAAATATTTCGGGGGAATTTTACGACAGTGCTGAACTCATGGTTTGTTTTCATTCAGAACGTGATTCTGTCCCCCTTATCATGTATATCCAACTTGTTTTCTTTCAGTTTCATTTCTTTAAATTAATTTATACTTCAAGATTTAACTTTATTTCCTCCAGAAGCTTTGAATTTGGGCGAGTCTGACTCTTAAAACTCCAGATCGGGTAATGGGTTAGAACAACACACGCACCACAATGGTGCATTGGATAACTTTTGTTTATTCTTACAGTTAAAGTTTTAACTCGTAAATACATCGGAATAAAAAGGTTATGGTCAGGACAAATGAAAAATCTTGCTGCTTCTCCGACTGGACAAGTGGATTAAAAAGTTAATGTCGAGCCCTGCCACTATGACTGTGGGCGTGGCCTGTCTTGGTAGGTTTTTAGGTTTGATAAGAAATGATGGTAGTCACATCAAGCTACTGTACTATCAATTACATGTCACTGTGATATTTAAAGGTTAAGCCTAGGTCACAACCGGACGTACGATTTTTTGGCCGTGCGATTTTTGGCGTTTCCCAAGTCGCTGCGATTTTTTTTTTGTTCATGGAGAAAGACGCGCGTTGGCCGTAAGTTTGTCTTGCAACCTGAAAAAAACGTAAGCGCCCGTAGAGTTTGTCTGACATGACAAAGAACCTCTGCGGCCAGTCTACGGCTTGAAAATCAGCACGTCACACGCGTCCTCCGTGCGTTTCTTGCGTTTTTTGCAAGCCTAGACCGGCCGTAGGAGCACGTACAGCCGGTTGTGACCGAGGCTTTAAGTAGTATAATAAACCAAAGAACTGTAAAACTTTGCTTAAAAGGGTGTTATTTACCCGTTTTGTGTGCAAAACATGGTAAGAACTACATGTTGGTAGGAAAGTTGTAAAGTTGCATGAATAGGGAACTAACAGTGTATGTAAAGAGTTTGACAAATTTACAGAAGCCAATAATTTGTATTTTTTGTTTTATACACATCATAACGTGCATAAAATTTGAGAATCTCAGTTTGGACATCAATGTATTGCCAGAGACGCCATTCTGATTACATTAGTTCATTGTTCTTTCACCAGTACCAGTTTGGGTCACTAAAAGATGATCCTGTGTGCTCTGTTTACAGAGGGATCTTCAGACTACTGGCTGAATTCCAGCTGGAGAACAAAGACAACCCTTCATATACAGGTAAAACTGTAGATTTGACATTGACGACTGAGTGAATTTTTTTTGTGCTTTAAAAAAAAAAAACTTTTTTGGAACAGTTTCTCAAATGATCTCTAACAGCAATATTTTCCCCTTTACTTTGCTTGTTAGATTTTTCACATTTCCTATATGGTTTGTGTTTAGGTTTGTCTTTTCAAGATTTTTACCAGCGTTGTCGTGAGGCATTCCTGGTGAACAGTGACATCACACTGAGGACTCAGCTGACAGAGTTCAGGGATCACAAACTGATCCGCACAAAGAAGGTGAATAAGCACACCTACACCGGTTTTGTCCTGAGCTAGAGAATATGTGCACATATTCTATTTGCAGGAAGTGGCTTGCGAGCTAAATATACAGTGCTCAGCGTAAATGAGTGCACCCCCTTTGAAAAGTAACATTTTAAACAATATCTCAGTGAACACAATTTCCAAAATGTTGAAAAGACAAAGTTTAATATAACATCTGTTTAACTTGTGTGAAAGTAAGGTTAATAATATAAACTTAGATTACACATTTTTCAGTTTTACTCAAATTAGGGTGGTGCAAAAATGAGTACACCCCACAACAAAAACTACTCCATCTAGTACTTTGTATGGCCTCCATGATTTTTAATGACAGCACCAAGTCTTCTAGGCATGGAATGAACAAGTTGGCGACATTTTGCAACATCAATCTTTTTCCATTCTTCAACAATGACCTCTTTTAGTGACTGGATGCTGGATGGAGAGTGATGCTCAACTTGTCTCTTCAGAATTCCCCAAAGAAAATAATTTCTTTACACCACAAAGGTGAAGGCTACAAGAAGATCAGCAAAGCTTTACTTATCAGTCAGAATACTGTAGCAAAAGTGGTACAAAAATTTAAGAAAGATGGAACTGCAACCATCTCACAGAGACGTCCAGGTCGTCCACGGAAGTTAACACCTCGACAGGAGCGTCTTCTGATAAGAAGGGTTGAAGAAAATCGGCATGCAAGTTCACTGCAGTTATCTAAAGAAGTAGAAAGCCAAACTGGGGTGACTCTTTCCCGTGATGCAATACGGCGTATACTGCAGAGGAATGGCATGCATGAATGCTGTCCACGAAAGAAGCCTCTCCTAAAGCCCAGGCACAAAAAAGCCCGCCTAGAGTTTGCCAGGGCCCATGCTGACAAAGATGAAGACTACTGGGACTCTATACTCTGGAGTGATGAGACCAAGATAAAAATATTTTTGGAACTGATGGCTTCAAAACTGTATGGCGTTGCAAAGGTGAGGAATGCAAAGAAAAATGCCTGGTGCCTACAGTGAAACATGGTGGTGGCAGTGTCCTTATATGGGGCTGCATGAGTGCTGCTGGTGTCGGGGAGCTGCATTTCATTGATGGCATCATGAATTCACAGACGTATTGCTCTATACTGAAAGAGAAGATGCTACCATCACTCCGTGCCCTTGGTCGTTGTGTGCTTTTCCAACATGACTAAACATGCATCTAAGGCCACTGTTGGATTTCTGAAGAAGAACAGGGTGAAAGTGATTCAGTGGCCAAGTATGTCTCCTGATCTGAACCCAATCGAACACCTATGGGGAATTCTGAAGAGACAAGTTGAGCATCACTCTCCATCCAGCATCCAGTCACTAAAAGAGGTCATTGTTGAAGAATGGAAAAAGATTGATGTTGCAAAATGTCTCCAACTTGTTCATTCCATGCCTAGAAGACTTGGTGCTGTCATTAAAAATCATGGAGGCCATACAAAGTACAACCCCAATTCCAAAAAAGTTGGGACGCTGTGTAAACTGTAGATAAAGTCAGAATGCGATAATTTGCAAAACATGGAAACCCTATTTTTCATTGAACATAGTACAAAGACAACATTTCACATGTTGAAACTGAGAAACTTCATTGTTTTTTGAAATATATATGCTCATTTTGAATTTGATGTCAGCAACACATTTCAAAAAAGTTGGGACAGGGGCATATTTACCACTGTGTTGCATCACATCTACTTTTAACAACACCCGGTAAACGTTTGGGAACTGAGGAGACCAAATGCTGTAGTTTTGAAAGAGAAATGTTGTCCCATTCTTGCCAGATGTACAATTTCAGTTGCTCAACAGTTCGGGGTCTCCTTTATCTTATTTTGCACTTCATAATACACCAAATGTTTTAAATGGGATACAGGTCTGGACTGCAGGCAGGCCAGTTTAGCACTCAGACTCTTTTCTGTGCTTACTCTAGGACCCAAATTGTTTTAGCGAAAAGTGCTAAAGACTCAAATTTTTCTTTAGCAATTTCGCTTAGCAAGAAACGCTAAAAGAACAATTTTCTTTTTAGCAAAGTAATTTTTTTTAGCAAGATGTGTTATACTTCTAAATGTTTCTTGCACTGACATAATATTGAAAAATGAATTGTTATTGTAGTTTGTTGGTGTTTCAATAGTGTTTGCAAGCTTGTTTCCTGCCTTTGTCTTTCCATGTTCTTGATTTATGTTCATAGCATGCTTATTTATTCTTGAATCCTCTTATTTTGATCATTTCATCAACTGTATATATGTAATGAAATTGTGTGTTTAATTTAACCCACTTAATCTGGTTTACGGAGTCCATATTTTTCATTATAATTATATCTAACATCTGGTGTGATGTGCTTTGCATTCTTTGGTATCTATGCACCTTTTAGCCCTTAGTCACCCTCTGTAGTATGCTGTCTGGCTGTGTAACATAACTGCATGGTGAGTGGCTTCCAACTCTATCAGGGATTTATCACATTTCATATTAACTGCTCATACAAACTTAAGCTTCATCTGCCATGGTTTGGGAGTTAGAGGCCATTTAGAGGTCCATGGTAACCCAAGGTCATGTATAAATTTGAACTGGCCAAGTTGGCCTGGCCAACATCAGTGGCTGGCCTTGCTAATATTAATTTTATTTTTTCAAAATTCTATTTTAATGTCTCAACCACTGGTATTGCCGTGTGTGTTTTCATTATTGAGGTGTGTGTGTGTGTGTGTGTGTGTGTGTGTGTGTGTGTATATATAAAATTGGGATTGTGTGTGTTCATGATTGAGATGCGTGTGTGTGTGTGTATAATTGGGATCCGTGTGTGTGTTTAGGGGGAGGGGGGTGTCTTTATGGGTAGGATGAAGGGAGCTCAGGGAGTTAAAATCAATGGTTGTTTCTTATAAATTAATCTCATAACCCAAATATAATGATGTTCACCATTAATTTCTCAAATGAAACACTTGCAGTCAAAACTTTGAACCATGTGCGTCAAAACGCTCTGAAAACAAAGTACACTTGGTCGATATATCCTGGTTCATCTGTGAGTTCTTCCAAAGCTCTGTCAGGGTTGATATTATGTAGAAAATACATCTTTAGATTAGAATGGTTATATCGCGTTTTTATCCCTAACTGAGAAAGCTAACAGAGTGTTCTGTTATCTCACTTTTTAGATAAGTTTTTGTCATACGTAAAGTCAGATAATTTATTTTAAACAAACCTCGCTATAATCTTGTTCACTAATGAGCGAGAATGGAGCACTTGCATGTGACGCCACAGCCGATCCAGATTGTGACAGACGCCATCGTGTCGGTCAAACGCCATATTCCGCCTTCTACTTCTACTTCTGGTTCTACTTCTGCTTTTACTTCTACCTTTTCTTCTGGAAAACCCTACTATATACAATTCTACTACAACGGCTGCGGCTACAAGCTCTCCCTACCTGTGCACGTTTATGTTTTTTGTGTGTATTTTTGCGTGTTGTTCGTCTGTACCGGACTTCAATATCCACTACAACCGTATGGACTTACTGGACATTGGTTTCCAGCAGAAAATGACGGTTTGTAGCTATTTCCATCGCATGCACAACATTCCGGACGAGAAAAAAAAAAAAAAAACATTCCGGGCGAGACCAGCGGGGTCTCCGTGGATTGTTATTGGAAGCAAAGCGAAGGAGGCGGCGCCGGGAGCAGAAGCAAAAGCGAGGCTACAGGCAGAGCCGGCCTGTTGACTAAGCTCAGAAAACAGCTACTCAAACCTCCACTGCCAAGCCTCTACCTCTCCAACGCCAGATCCATGTAAACAAGACGGACGATTTGGAATTACCTTATTCTATTCTATAATCGGCTGGTCAGTGCTATACTCAATACTTAAGTGACTTACCCATTCAATGAGGATTATTTTCTTGTTTACAAGATGCCACATCTGAGTCGCTGACAAATCCTGAATTTCTGTAAAGAAAACTGTCCAGAGATTTATAAGCACGCAGTGCTTCACCACTGAACAGCGAGGGAAAGTTGATGAGGTAATCATACACGTCCGGGTATTCCGCTGGCAGTTCAAAATCCGGTCGTGAAAACTCCGTCCGGTAAGCCATAAGGGTCACAAATCTGTAGATCGTTTATTTTAGACATATATCTAGTTATCTGTTCATTAGAAAAATGAGCCGTGTAGTCCGTCGGTTGAAATTGATCCATTCTGTACACGAGTGCAGCAGTATTCAGCGGTGTTTTTGACCGACAAGATGGGGGTTGTGTACTTTCCGGTCACGTGACTGCAAGATCTCTATTGCTGACATTATCAGCGCAACTCGGAAATTGATCATTTTATATGTAAGGCCCGATGCTATTGGAAGACGTAATTTGCGGTCAACCAATAAGAAGCTTCGAAATTCGGGGGTGTTGGTTATAAATCAAAACATCGAAGATGGACACGAAAGGTACTATTTATCTTGAGAAATCGCAATTGTTTGCTGGATTTTGCTTAAACTTTAAATGACTTTCGCATAAAATGCGAATACAGATGATTTTCTTTTCGCAAATTGGAATAAAACTTTGCAATTTGCAGACGTGCGAGCAGCTAGCGTGAGCCCAGCTTTTACTATGGAGCCATGCAGTTTTAATATGTGCAGAAAGCGGTTTGGCATTGTCTTGCTGAAAGAAGAAAGGCCTTCCCTGAAAAAGATTTTGTCTGGATGGCAGCATATTGCTCTGAAACATGTATATATCGTTCAGCATTAATGATGCCTTCCCAGATGTACAAGCTACCCATGTCATGTGCACTAATGCACCTTCATACCATCACAGATGCTGGATTTTGAACTGTGCACTGATAACAAGCTGGATTGTCCCTCTCCTCTTTAGCCTGGAAGATGTGGTGTCCATGATTTCGAAAAAGAATTTCTACTTTTGACTCGTCAGACCTCGGGACAATTTTCCACTTCGCCTCAGTCCATCGTAAAAGAGCTCGGGCCCAGAGAAGGCACCGGTGTTTCTGGATATTGTTTATATCTGGTTTTAACTTGCATTTGTGGACGCAGTAATGAACTGTTTTCACAGAAAATGGTTTTCTGTAGTGTTCCTGAGCCCATACAGTGATTTCCACTACAGACACACGTCTGCTTTTAATGCAGTGTCGCCTGAGGGCCTGAAGATCACAGGCATCCAATGTCAGTTTTCAGCCTTGTCTCTTGCATACAGAGATTTCTCCAGATTCTCTGAATCCTTTAATGATATTATGTACCATAGATGATGTGATCCCCAAATTCTTTGCAATTTTACATTTGAGGACCATTATTCTTAAATTGTTGCACTGTTTGCCCACGCAGTCCTTCACAGAGTGGTGAACCCCTCCCCATCTTTACTTCTGAGAGACTCTGCCTCTCCGGGATGCTCTATTTATACCTAATCATGTTACTGACCTGTTGTCAATTAACCAAATTAGGGTTTTTTTTTTTTTTAGCATTACACAACTTTTTCAGTCATCTATTGCCCCTGTCCCAGCTTTTCTGAAATATGTTGCTGACATCAAATTCAAAATGAGCACATATTTTTCAAAACCAATAAAATTTCTCAGTTTTAACATTGTTGTTGCTGTACTATTTTCAATGAAATATAGGGTTTCCATGATTTACAAATCTTCATATTCTGTTTTTATGTACAGTTTACACAGTGTCCCAACTTTCTTGGAATCGGGTTTGTATTAGATGTAGTAGTTTTTGTTGTGGGGTGTACTCATTTTTTGCACCACCCTAATTTGAGTAAAACTGAAAAATGTGTAATCTAAATTTATATTATTAACCTTACTTTCACATAAGTTAAACAGATGTTATATTAAACTTTGTCTTTTCAACATTTTGGAAATTGTGTTCATTGAGATATTGTTTAAAATGTTACTTTTCAAAAGGGGGTGTACTCATTTACGCTGAGCACTGTATATTTCCTGGTCACCACTGAAACAGTAGATGTTACTTTTTCATAATAATCAATACAGGATGCTCAAAGGGGTTTTCTTTTCTTTAAATTAACATATGAATTATCTGTTTGCAGGGACCGGATGGAATAGAGTACCTTCTGATCCCTGTGGACGCAGGAACTCTTACAGACTTCCTAGAGAAAGAGGATGTGGAGTAATCAGGGCAGAAAAAGATAACGAGTACTGTTTTGATAACTGGCCACCTCTCTTTAGATACTGTTTACTGCACCAATTTAATGTGGATATGCAGCAATAAGCTGGCACAAATCACCATAGTGCATGCTGTGTAGTTCACAGGTTCAGTAGGACAAAACCAGACGTGACTTCAATCTTCAGGCACTGTAGAAGTCCAACTGAAATGAGGCAGCTCTCAAATACTTCAAGTACTGAACTCGAAACTTAAATCATACACACTTTTTGTACACAGTTATGTATAGATCTGTAATAAATATGATGCATTGCAATTTATTTACATATAAAAATATGTTCAGTAAATATACATTTAAATTCACAGGGTTATTCCTGCAGTATAATAAGACATATACAAGTAACTTGGTAACAATCAGCTGCTAAACAGGAAATGCTGAATTAACATCAGGAATAGCAATACAGCCAGAAGCCATGGAGTTTTTTTTTTTAACACGCCTGTAAAAAGCTGAGTTTACTGATAATTTCTCTGTGAAGCTCTTTTTAAGCCTTCATGTATACACTATGGTCAAAAGTTTGAGGACACCTAGCAATCAACACCCATATGGGAGTCTCGTATCATCTCTAGCCACTTTATCCTGTTCTGCAGGGTCGCAGGCAAGCTGGAGCCTATCCCAGCTGACTACGGGCGAAAGGCGGGGTACACCCTGGACAAGTCGCCAGGTCATCACAGGGCTGACACAGACAACCATTCACACTCACGGTCAATTTAGAGTTGCCAGTTAACCTAACCTGCATGTCTTTGGACTGTGGGGGAAATCGGAGCACCTGGAGGAAACCCATGCGGACAACATGCAAACTCTGCACAGAAAGGCCCTCACCGGCCATGGGGCTCAAACCCAGACCTTCTTGCTGTGAGGTGACAGCGCTAACCACTACACCACCATGCTGCCCCCATATGGGAGTCTTCCCCAAATTCTTGCCACACAGTTGGAAACACAATTGTATAAGCTTTCTGGGTATGTCGTAGCATTAGTTTCCCTTCATTGGAATTAAACTGATGAGAACAGATACTACACTTGATCTTAGTCCAAAGGTTCATTGGATTTAAGAGGCCCAAACATGTTCCAGCATGACCGTGCCTCTGTGCACAATGCAAGTTCCATGAAGATTTGGTTTGTCAAGGATGGAGTGGAAGAACTTGTGTCCTGTGCAGAGCCCTGACCACAACCCCACTGAACACTTTTGGGATGAACAGGAACACCAACTGCACCCCAGGCCTCCTCACCCAACCCAACACCTGACCTCAGTAATGCTCTTCTGGCTGAATGAACCCATCTCCACAGCCACATTTCAAAATCTTATGGTAGCCTTCCCAGAAGAGTGGAGGTTATAATAACAGCAAAGGGAAGATTAAATCTAGAATGGGATGTGCACATGGGTGTGATGGTCAGATGTCCACATAATTTTGGTCATACTACAGCGTGGCTTTATAGACACATGCTGATGACAAATTAAAGGAGAAACAACTGACTCTCCCATGCTGTGCAGGCATTTAATTATGTAGCTGTGGTTTAGTTCCCTTTGACCCCTTCCACCTGATCACATCTATCTAATGAAACATTTCTCTCTCAATGGGAACGGTCTCTCTCAGAATGACTCCGCTCACATTCACAGGGCATGACGGTTCACTGAATGGTCTGATGGGTAGGAATACGATTTCAATTATGTGCTATGTCCGTCATGCTCACCAGATCTCAACCCAGTTGAACACCTATGGGAGACTTTATAGTGATGTGTGAGATCAACCACACTCATCCTAACACCAGTTGAGGAATTATCTTTTGGAAGAATAGTGTTCATTCTTCCTGTGCAGCACTGAGGTTGTTAATGGTTGATAATTTTTTTTCCATTGATTTGCTACCTGTCTTGTATTTGTTACCGAGCAAGGATTTTTTTTTTTAAATCAAAATGCTATTACATGTTGCTGGTTATTCTGTGTGGAGTAGTAATTAGCTCTAATTCAGTGGTGAGCAATTGGTATTTTCTCTTTATGTCTACTGTGACCTCTGAGTCTGTTCGCTGTAGCGCACTGAACAGTTTTCAGCTCCTCCATGTCCAGGTCCTTCAGCAGGAGCAGAACAGCTTCCAGAGTGTGACTCTATATACACACACACAATGTTTGAAATTACACTGAAATCATTAATGCTAATAACACATTTTGATTGTGAATCAGTTCCAATATTATACAAGGAAACTTTACACCTGCCAAGACTTTGCAAGCAGAAATTAGAAATGTTAAATATAGACTGACCTTTTTCTTCATGGAGGACCCTGTGTCTCGTGAAGATGAAAATTTCTCTCTAGGCATTGGCTTCATTCCCAACTGCGCATGGATTTTACTGAAGACAAAACAAAAAACATGACTCAAAGATTGTTCACTAGTAATATTTTAGCAGCAAATTAGCTTGGCCTTGTATAAAAAGGACTGTCATTAAACTTGGCTTAGAGGAAAATAAATAACTAAAAAAAAAAAAATTTATACATAAAATTTTGACCACAGCATTATTGTTGGTGCCAGACATGCTGGTCTGGGTATTTCTATAACTGCTGATCTCCTGGAATTTTCACACACACAAGTTTCTAGGGTTTACTAAGAATGGTGTTGGAAAAAAACAAACAAAAAAACCCCCACATCCGGTAGGCAGCAGTTCTGCAGACAGAAACACCATATTGATGAGAGAGGTCAATGAAGAATGGTCAGATTGGTTTAAGCTGATAGAAAGGCTACAGTAACTCAACCACTCTGTACCAACTTTGGTGAGCAGAAAAGCATCTCAGAGTGCACAACACACCAAACCTTGGGGTGGATGAGCTACAACAGCAGAAGGCCATGTTGTGCTCCACTTCCGTCAGCCAAGAACAAAAACATTAGGCTGCAGTGGGCACATGCTCACCAAAACCAGACAGTTAAAGACTGGAAAAACGTAACCTGGTCTGATGAATCCTGATTTGTGCTGAGGCACAGACATGGTGGAGGCAGAATTTGGCACCAACAGCATGAATCCATGGACCCAATCTGCCTTGGGTCAACAGTCTAGGCTAGTGGAGGTGGTGTAATGGTGTGGGGAGTGGTTTTTTTGACACACTTTGGGCCCATTAATACCAAATCAATCAATCTCTTGAATGCCACAGCCTGTTTGAGTATTGTTGCTGACAATGTGCATCCCTTCATGGCCACAATTTACCCATCTTCTAATGGCTACTTCCAGTGTAATAAATGCACCATGCCACCAAGCAAAGGCCATCTCAAACTGGTTTCATGAACATGACAAGGAGTTCAGTGGCCTTCCCAGTCACCGGCTCTGAATCCAAAAGAACACCTTTTGGATGTGATCGAACGGGAGATTCGCAGCATGAAAGATCTGTAGGAATTGCGTGACATGAATAATCATGTCAGCATGGACCAGAATCTCAAAGGAATATTTTCAACATGTTGTGGAATCCATGCCATGAAGAACTGAGGCTATTTCTGAGAGCAAAGGAAGGCCCTACCCAGTATTAGTATAGTGTTCCTAATATAGTGCTTGATAAGTGTTTTCCTTGTTCGGTTGTGTAAATCATAGTATCCTGCTGTCACTACATGGATTATGTTTGTAGGTTATACAGTGGTTAATGGTGGCTTGCATAAGAGCACTGGAATAACACGACCTTGCAATATTTTCAAAGGACCATGGAGCTGGTGGTGTTGTATGAGGTAAAGACTGACCTGCATTTATAGGACAGAAACCTATGATCAGGAACTTCAGAGGTTTTTTTTTTTTGGCAGGTCCCAGCACTTTTATTACAAAAGCCAATATGGTGATAAATAACGTATTGTAGCTTTGCTGGAGCAATAGTGACCAAGTCAGACATCAAAGTTCTTGTGTGTATAAACATCTAACCCCAAGGATGAAATATCCATGTAAAAACAATAAGAAAAAACAGGAATGGATGTCCCTGAACAAGCTACTACTATCTTTAGTAGCTTCCTCTTCTCGCCCTCTATTTTTCCACAATAATCTTGAGTTTTTCCTTTTATCTGCTGTATAAAGTTCCAAGTAGCCTACATAAACCCGAGTGGTTCAAAGACAGACTAAAAACACAGCATCGACTCACTTGGCCTCCTCCATACTGTAATTGAGAGGGTCGTACTCGGAGTCTGCCTCTGTGTGGCCATTGGTAGAGCTGGCTGTGGCAGGACCTGCAGGATTGATCACTTCCTCTCCTTCCAAAGCAAGTGCAAGCTCTTCTTCAGTCACAACTAAACAAAAGAGGTGCCATTAAAGGAAGTGGTGAAGGGACCAGTCATATCAAATAGAACTTCATCACTACAGGTACAGCAATTAGTTTCATTCACCATTTGAAAATCGCAAATAATCTGAGTTGGGGAGCATAAGACAACATTTAGGGTATAGATTAACTTTGAGCTTGATCACAATGTATAATGTAGCTGAACGTAGTAATGCTGTTGCCACACTAGCACCCTTTTTCCATCTACATGGTAATGAAGCTGTTAAAAAGGTTTTGCAGAATAAACACACTTGAATCTACATAATTTAAAACAATGTTGAAATGGGTGCATTTGATCAATAAAGGGATGAAGACAAAATACAAAAGTGCAGGAAAGATAAGAACATGGTATCACTCATTTGGTGCACATTTTAGAGCTTGGTATCTGCCTCACTCTTACCCACCCTGGTTGTCTAGTTTTTGCAGACCAGGCAGGTTCCTCAGCACGGTCAAACGGTACTTCACTGGGTCTGCGTCACAGCACGGGTTTTCCGCCAGCCACAGAACTTTGAGACAGGTGAGGTTTTTAAGATGGCTCAGCTCTGAGAGACTCTGGATGTTGTTTCGCCTCAGGTAAAGCTCGGTCAGGTTCTGACAAGTGGCGATGTGCTCCAGAGAGGATATATTATTTGCGCTGAGAAAGAGAAATGGTTCTTAACCATTTGAAATACTTGAAACTGGCCTTCTGTTATAAGAAATAACAGCAGAGATGATGCAGAAAATTATTCTCCATTATAGCAATCCTACCTTAATGTTAAGACTTCAACATTAGGAATTTCAGTGAATATTGAGATCTGAGGATACACATCACAAAATATCACTTCAGAAGGCAAGAAAGAATGAAAATAAAACGGGTTACGTTGAAAAATTACTTACATCTGTCAGGTTGCAGCCCCTACAACACAGAAATAAAATTTTGAGTAGCATGGAAATGTAATCAGCCTTAAGATAGGGAAAAAGTGCTCCATGTGTGTAGACCAGCTGTTTCCCCAATGCAGCTTAAATGACTTTCACTAAATAAAGCACAATTTTGGCCTTCTCTTTAGACTGGATGCTGGTGCTAAACTTCTTTGTCCTGTAAGCTAGCTAGCTAGCCTGTGTTAGCAACCCAGCTAGTGAAGTTAATACAAACTAGTTAAATCAAGCACAACATACCAGCAATTCAACATTTTTACGCTTTCAAGGTCCGACGCTTTGGCCCGTGAGAGAACAAGTTTCTGAGTTAATTTCATTATGGAAACACACTGTATTATCACAAATATTTCTATATAAATCCTAAACACACATTAGCTTGCTTGGTAGCCATCACGTCATTTAGCGTTACTGCCAAACAAACAACATTGCGCATGCGCCTGATCTACCGGCTGGAATTACTAATCAAATCCGCTAGAGGGAGACATTTAATAGTATTTTCTAACACATTGGCAAGTCTGCAATTCCTTTAATGTTTTTAACAAAGATCAATGAATTAAATTGATATCTCACGTTATTTTTTGTGTCATAGCGTAAAGTAAGGCAACTAGTACAGCACGATATTCGTCATCACTTGATGATGTATTCTTTATAAAGCTTTGACAATCTAGATTGTTTGTTGGCCATCACGTCACAGCGCTACTGCCAAACAAGCAACACTGCGCATGCGCCAGAACACCCGGCTGCAATACCAAATCAAACCGCTAGAGGGACACGGCATAATACTGTATTTCATCTCATCTCATCTCATCTCATTATCTCTAGCCGCTTTATCCTTCTACAGGGTCGCAGGCAAGCTGGAGCCTATCCCAGCTGACTACGGGCGAAAGGCGGGGTACACCCTGGACAAGTCGCCAGGTCATCACAGGGCTGACACATAGACACAGACAACCATTCACACCTACGGTCAATTTAGAGTCACCAGTTAACCTAACCTGCATGTCTTTGGACTGTGGGGGAAACCGGAGCACCCGGAGGAAACCCACGCGGACACGGGGAGAACATGCAAACTCCGCACAGAAAGGCCCTCGCCGGCCCCGGGGCTCGAACCCAGGACCTTCTTGCTGTGAGGCGACAGCGCTAACCACTACACCACCGTGCCGCCCTGCTGTATTTCAGACATTTCATAAACATACTTTGGCAATACTGTAATTCCTTTAACGGTGTACCAATAAAGCTAATTGAATTTAATTAATTTGACATGACAAACATGTTGATATTTCTAGTCATTTGAAGCAGGGGCGTCGCCAGAAATTTTGGGCCCCATGAAAGATTAGAATTTTGGGCCCCCCAACTTTGCCCACCCTCGTCACAATTGCACTATTGTCATTATTTGACTTTTGATAGCCCATGGACCTTGAGTTTGTGACTTTGTTATTACATTTAGCCAATGGTTGAAACCAATGGTTTAGAACGTGTGAACATTCCACACACGTAACTATGTCAAACACTTGACTGGTGTCCGTTATTAGTGTAACGGGTTTATTTTTTTCCACTTGCCATTGTGTGTAGTGGTGGGGAAATTCTGCGCTGGCCCTTTAAGAGCGCAGGTAGTTATGGGAACGAGGCGCTGGCCTCTTTCAGTTCGTTTTGGAAATAAAGCGCCAATGCCACTGGACGTTTGCAGCCCGTCCTCAGCAGTGTATTTGTGTCTCATTTCTTCAGAATAAAAAGACTGGTGAACAACACAACGCAACGTCTGTTACATTAGCAACACTTTAATCTAGCAAACTGTATATGGCGCTCGCTCATTAAAAACTTCAATCCTAAAGCATTTATGGGTTGTATTGCTGCTTACTTCCTTCTCCAAAGGGGGGGTTCAGTGGTTTGGTACGGCGGAGGTCCCCCTGAGGCTGAATCTCTGCATATTTAGGGCACCCCATTAGTTATGAAACTGGTTATTAACACTAGTTATTAGCACCAGCATAACGTAATATTTCATCTTGTTTATCACACAAGTCAGTTCAGTTATTAAAATGGAAAAAATGTCACTGTACAAACTGTAAAAGTGTTCTCTTGATAGGCTAATCCAACCACGTTCATACTGTTCATTTACCATTCGCTAATATTTTGAACACACGTGAGCGATAGCTACCTTTCTTTGGGAAAAACTGAGTGACCAGTTGCCTGCCTCTCCGGTCCCTCTCAGCTTTCAGCTGCCTTTCTTAACGTTTTTGACAGCCACTCTTCATATTTAGCGATCATAGACTGTACGCACTCCACTGCTGGCTGCTGCACCGCAACACAGCAGCAAGTAGCGTTGCACTGATCAGCACGCAGATTTAACGCATCGCGCTTCTACCAGAACTGGACCGTACCATTTCGCAAAAGGGGGAGGGTTAAATGACAATATGTTGAAGAACTCAAGAAATAGACAACCTTGTTTAATTAGCTCATTTTACCAGATGGAACATTGCATTGTTATTTCAAAAGTCTTATTAAAATCATTAAAAGCGTATTATCAGCCCCTTAAAGGGCCCCATGGCAGTGCTGGGCCCCTAGAATTGTTCTAACCTTTCCCCCCCTGGCGGCGCCCATGATTTGAAGTACTCTATAAATCCGAAAGACAATCTAGCTTGCTTAGTTGCAATCACGTCACTTCGTGTTACTGCCAGACAAGTGACATTGCGCGTGCGCCTGAACTGAACTGACCTGCAACTGCTAACAAAACCACTAGAGGGAGACATTTCACATTCGCTTATTTGTGTCGTAGTTTAAAAATAGGGCAACTATATAGTACAGCACAGCATTCCCAGTTACTTGTTTTTTTGTTTAAGCTGTGTATTTAAGCGAATGCAAATCAAAATGCATGACTTTTCACGTTTTTTTTAAGTAATTGCACTTTTTCACAGGAGTAGCCTAAAGGTTAAGCAGTCCCAAAAGAACCTGGAGTGTCAGTGTGTTAGTGTTGAGAAGAGGTTTAAATGCTACACCCCACTGAAAATCCGACAACCACTTCATCTAAAAGGGGGGCTGCATTTTCCTCTTCTGCTACACAATTAATGCACTATTAAGTGTCAGATCATCCATGTGAACTGTTGTCAGCACGAACACCGCCTCTGGGTTTATTTAATACACGGAATTCTGATTATTGTGCAATTTTCTGCAGTATTTATCATTAACTGTGTGCTCATGAGGACCTCGATTGACCCAGATATTGCGATTAACTTCTACGATAGAAATAATACTGATATTCAAGTTTGCATTTAGTAAACAAATTTATATGTATGTGCACTGCATAAAATAATATGCAATGCTTTAATACTTTCGACAGAATATTTCCATTATGTTAATGCATCACACCGTGCACTGAAAAGAAACCACACACACACACACACACACATCTCCAACCCTTAAACAAACGTGCATTGCAAATAAAGAGGCGGAGCAGCAGCAGGGAGAGCAGCAGCAGTGAATCTTCTGAATGCTGAAAAGATCACTGCATGACCAACAGTGGTCTTAGCGAGGCAGACTTATCTGTTTTATCAGATTAAAAGCACCGGGTGTATAAATATTGCTGTAGACTCAGGATCTTGGAGATCAAGAGGTTACCAGGGTTTGTGTGCAGAAATCTTGTGCATCATGTTGGTGGATTTTGAGAAGCTGCGGATGGCAGGAGCTGGGAAAGCCATTGCTGTTCTCACAAGTGGTGGAGATGCACAAGGTAGAAATTAATGACTCTCTCTCTCTCGTGTGTATGAACCCAGTTAATGGCTTGAACATGCTATAACCCCTTAGTAGTGGTGTAGTGATTACTGAGTTTCATGTTAATCATTAGCTTTTGTCTAGAAATATACCATGCAGATTCATTCGCCCACTTAGCCAAAGGAATTCAGCTCAGTCTTGGTGAACTTGCATGAACTTCTCATCCTTGCTGCTTTTTAAGCTTCTCTGGGTTCAGTTCACGGTGAAGCATTTTGAATGGAATATATTTGACATTCATTTACAATGACTGCTATGATGTGGTGCTTTTTAAATACTGCTGTCTAAACCTTATTAAAATGGGTTTTACCCTAAATTTCCTGCAGCGCATTAAATTATAAGATGATTGTATAAGAGACCGGAGGGAGTGTTTACGTAATTAGTGCAACATCCTGTCACGTGCAGTGGGCGTGTCTGACACATACCAGGGTGCTGTTTAATTTCTCTATCTTTAATCCCCCCTTCCGCAAAACGCATGCAAAGAAATTTCAGTGCTGATCAAACTGTATATCTATCTGCGTATCAAAACATGGTCAAGGCTATCTAAATGTACATATGTTAAATAATAACTTCCATAATGTAGTGATTTTGCAAAAAAAAAAAAAAGATTATATATAATATAAACAGCAAGAAAAGGCACAACACCACTTATTTGGCATCATCAAGTAGTCCAGGTTCATGAATATGCAAATGAGGAAAACATCACTAAACCTACTCATCATATCCACTCACTTTTCAAAGTATACTGTTTGTATTTGCATATATAGAACATAAGGAATAAAACATCATCTGACTCGCTGTTATGGGGAAATAATCAATGATGATGGTGGTGTGATGCAGCCCAACATGAAGCAGTGTCACTGTTACCACCCTGCTTTTGATTATGTTCCATTAACAAGACATGCTGAAGTGTTTTATCCCTCTTATACCATGGAAACTTTTTATTTTTATTTTTCATGAACCTGCTATAGGTCATCTAAATGTACATATGTTAAATAATAACTTGCAGTATCTGGTGATTTTTGCAAAAATATGCCTTTTCACCATTTCTAGTTGCATTTAATGTTGTGGAATGTTGACGAGACAATTTAGTTAATGTAAGATCACTTAAGCTATGAGCAGTTTTTCACCAGCTTCAGCTTTCTCTCTCTTTATGTTAATAAGATACAGTTTGTCTTATTTAGAAACTAGGAAGCTCAAGAATTCAACAGCACTGTGGTCTAAAGCTACGATCACACTACAGCTTGCGATGCTTTTGCAACTGGTTACCAATGAAAATGAGGTGTTTGGTGGCAATGCTTCCTCGAGCTTTGAGGAGTATTCCCAAACCCATCTGCAAATATTCGCCGATGAAAACATTGCCACCAAATTTCAATGTACAGTGGGGTAAAAAAGTATTTAGTCAGGCACCAATTGTGCAAGTTCTCCCACTTAAAAAGATGAGAGAGGCCTGTAATTTTCATCATAGGTACACTTCAACTATGAGAGACAGAATGGGGGGAAAGAATCCAGGAAATCACATTGTAGGATTTTTAATGAATTAATTGGTAAATTCCTCTGTAAAATGAGTATTTGGTCACCTACAAACAAGCAAGATTTCTGGCTCTCATAGACCTGTAACGTCTTCTTTAAGAGGCTCCTCTGTCCTCCACTCGTTACCTGTATTAATGGCACCTGTTTGAACTCGTTATCAGTATAAAAGACACCTGTCCACAACCTCAAACAGTCACACTCCAAACTCCACTATGGCCAAGACCAAAGAGCTGTCAAAGGACACCAGAAACAAAATTGTAGACCTGCACCAGGCTGGGAAGACTGAATCTGCAATAGGTAAGCAGCTTGGTGTGAAGAAATCAACTGTGGGAGCAATTATTAGAAAATGGAAGACATACAAGACCACTGATAATCTTCCTCGATCTGGGGCTCCATGCAAGATCTCACCCCGTGGGGTCAAAATGATCACAAGAACGGTGAGCAAAAATACCAGAACCACATGGGGGGACCTAGTGAATGATCTGCAGAGAGCTGGGACCAAAGTAACAAAGGCTACCATCAGTAAGGCAGCTGGGCCATAGAAGGTTCACGCTGCACGCTGCATGCTGCACGCTACACGCGTGTAAAGAAAAGTGGACAAACGTAGCATGACTTGCTCTGGGCCATAGAACGGCGTTCACGTTGCACGCTGCACGCTGCACACTTCACGCGTGAAGCGAGAAATGAACATGCACACTTTTTTCTAGGCGTGAAGATGGAAATTCCAGTCAGTGCATGCGGTCACCGCCGCGCCAGCCAATCAGAACGGGTCTAGGGAGATAACTCTATGCTTTCAGGGGAAAACTTCAGAAAAAATATAATTGAATGGTATAATTGAAAAATAGTTCTTCATCGGGATTGTCAAGCAGATTATAGAATGTTCGGTGAAATTCACCACGGGTTTCTCTCAGAAGGAAGTGTTCTCGGCTCCAAATTCTGTTCCTTTTTCTCTTCCTCTGTCTCAGTAAAAGCAGAATGAGGCAATCGTCGTCATCCGAAGAGTCCATATTGTTGGTTACTCGGTCAAAGTAGAACAGACGCAACACGTGAACATCCAAGCATGAAGTTTAATGGCCCAGGGTCCGGTTCTTCACGTGAACGTGTAGTGTGCAGCATGCAGCGTGCAGCGTGAACCTTCTATGGCCCAGCTGCCTAACACACTACGCTGCCAGGCACTCAAATCCTGCAGTGCCAGACGTGTCCCCCTGCTTAAGCCAGTACATGTCCAGACCCGTCTGAAGTTTGCTAGAGAGCATTTGGATGAGCCAGAAGAGGATTGGGAGAATGTCATATGGTCAGATGAAACCAAAATAGAACTTTTTGGTAAAAACTCAACTTGTCGTGTTTGGAGGAGAAAGAATGCTGAGTTGCATCCAAAGAACACCATACCTACTGTGAAGCACAGGGGTGGAAACCTCATGCTTTGGGGCTGTTTTTCTGCAAAGGGACCAGGACGACTGATCCGTGTAAAGGAAAGAATGAATGGGGCCATGTATCATGAGATTTTGAGTGAAAACCTCCTTCCATCAGCAAGGGCATTGAAGATGAACCGTGGCTGGGTCTTTCAGCATGACAATGATCCCAAACACACTGCCTGGGCAACGAAGGAGTGGCTTCGTAAGAAGCATTTCAAGGTCCTGGAGTGGCCTAGCCAGTCTCCAGATCTCACCCCACAGAAAATCTTTTTGGAGGGAGTTGAAAGTCTGTGTTGCCCAGCGACAGCCCCAAAACATCACTGCTCTAGAGGAGATCTGCATGGAGGAATGGGCCAAAATACCAGCAACAGTGTGTGAAAACCTTGTGAAGACTTGCAGAAAATGTTTGACCTCTGTCATTGCCAACAAAGGGTATATAACAAAGTATTGAGATGAACTTTTATTATTGACTAAATACTTTATTTTCCACCATAATTTGCAAATAAATTCTTTAAAAATCAGACTGTGATTTTTCTGGATTTTTTTTCTCATTTTGTCTCTCATAGTTGAGGTATACCTATGATGAAAATTACAGGCCTCTCATCTTTTTAAGTGGGAGAACTTACACAATTGGTGACTGACTGACTAAATACTTTTTTGCCCCACTGTATATATTGAAAATTTTCACGATTTTTTTGGTCACTCATGAAGCAGAGATGCACCAAAAAACAACTTGTGAAACTCTGAGAACATTTGCTGTGCATCGCATTGGCGATGTTACCAATTTTTCATCACCAAGTATTCGCAAACCCATCGCGAGCTGTAGTGTGACCAAGGCCTTAGACACTGAACCCAGATTTTCCAAAGAGCTTTTCATTGTCTTTTTTTTTTTTTTTAAATACATTGTGAAAAAACACTTCATTCACTCATTGTTGTATTGATCTTCAGCAATTGCTTTATCCTGGCCAGAATCACAGGCAAGCAGAAACGTGCACTTCTGGAGCAATGAGGAGACAGAGTTCATGCTCATTCAGCTTAAGGAGTTGAATATATTAAAATTCATGGAGGGGAGAAAAACGCGCAATGGAGAACACGGAACTGATAACTTTGTTTACACTCTTGAATAGCTCTTCTTCATGACGACAACCGGAAGTGTACCAACACGATGGGGCGTGTTGCGCCACCTGTGGCTCGGGTGCACAATGCACCTCACACAATAGCCCGATTTCATTTGTGTGCATGTAGGATTGGATTTCTCTGGCACCCTGCTGGGACCTTCAACTCGATTACTGACAGCAGCTCGATTTGGATGTGCATGTAAACGTAGTCAGTGACTCTAGAGCCTGTCCAGGGAACACTGGGTGTGTAGCCTGGAATGGATGCCAGTTCCATTCACACATAGGTGCAGTTTAACACAGACAATCCACATACTGTTTTTGGAAGGTGGGAGGAGCCTAGAGGAACATGGACATGTGGAAAACTTGTTCTTCACCATAATGATGCCCACAAAACATTGCAGATTTTCCTAATCATTTAAAAAATGTAACCATTTATAACACAAGTCATGAGAGCTTTTAATATCTACATGTGCCTTGTGTCTGATTCAGGACAGTCCTGATGACACAGGCTTCGGTTACATGCTTTAACAGCCAAAAAAGGCAACTTAAACGTGAATCTCACAATAATTCAAGGTCTTAAAATGAGCAACAGGATCTGCAGTCAGAATGTAATCAAGTGTATAAAAGAAAAAAATAGAAAGACTCACTCTTGCTTCCTGACTATTTAATAATAAACAATTGCTAGTCCAGTGCATATTTGATGGTATGCAAAGTGTGTGTGTTTTGTGTGTGCATAATGTGTAGGAATGAATGCAGCTGTTCGTGCTGTAACACGCATGGGTGTTTATGTTGGCGCCAAAGTCTACCTGATCTATGAGGTAAACGGTTTATAGAATGCAGTGAATATTTCTCATAACTCCTACAGTGGTCTTTTATATATTCACATCATGAACTGGTTTTAGTAACTGATTACAACATATTTCCTCCAAGGGTTATCAAGGACTTGTGGATGGCGGTGACAACATCAAACCGGCCAACTGGCAAAGTGTGAGCAACATCATCCAACTGGTAGGTCTGGATATTCCATCTGTCTATCTTATCTTATGGCAGATCTGTCCAGCTAGAAAAGGATTTCCTCCTTGTTTTTATTGCAGTGGAACATTAGTACATTGTGTCTCTCTATCCAAAGCTGTCTGCTGCCCTACTGAAGGTCATTGCTCACGGCACTGAGAGGATGGGATTGAGATTATAAGAGGGAATGCTGAGTGAAGGGATTAAATCTGTGAGATTAGGACGGTGATCCTCAGCATGGTTCACTTCCTGTTCTCTAACATAGAAACAGGACGTTAAGAACATGTTCTGTCACGCCACCTCGAACAATTTGTGTACATGCATGACGTTTCTAGTGGACAGAGCTGCAAATGACCGGGAAATATAAAGAAGAGTGGAAAAAAGTTGGCAATAATGGTTAGGTTAATAACCTGAGCTCTAATTGTCTTACTATGCGGAGAAGATACTTTATCAAGAAACCACTTAAATTATTATTTTTTTTAAATGCACTTTACATTAAATTTAGTTTTTGTATAGACTGACTGACTTACTGCCATCTGACAACAGTTGGTGACCACATGAAATCCTTTCGCCAACGACTTCGATCCTTCATAGCCACCAACAGCTCCTCGCCATCAAGACCAGAATCATTTTTAATGACATCCTTCAGAGTTAGTCAGGGATAACCAATCCTTCGTTTCTCCTCGGGTTCCCAGAAGACGACAGAAGTTGCAGGTCCCACATGTCGCATCACATGGCCAGTGAGGGCAAGGTGACGTTGCCTAATTAAAGTAGTTAATCTTGGTAAGTTCCCATAGAGTTGGCTGTTGGTCAAATGGTCAAGCCAGGACACATTCTTTACTACCCTGAGCATTCTTGTGTAAGTACTGTCAAGAGATTTCTCAAGTGACTTTGTGAGAGTCCATGATTCACCACTGTAGAGGAGGATGGTTTCAACTGACTAAAGATGCGAACCTTGGTCTCAGTACAGATTGGGGATGCCCACACCTTTTAAGAGTGCATTTAGAGCACCCCAAGCTTGTGCTTTCCTCACTTCAATATTGTGTGCTGTACCTGTCCAACCGCCCAAATACTTGGTCAGTGACTGACTTTTTTTTTTATTTCTGAGCCATCAAGAGTGTGAGGAGGCTCTTCACAGGAGGGATTATAATGGATACATTTTGTTTTTGAGGCATTAAGATGGAGCCCAACAGCTTGTGTTGCCATTTCTACTCTGGAGGAGGGCCTCTACATTCCGAATCAGGTTTTCCATTAAAGCGATGTCATCAGCATAATCAAGATGAGCTAGATGGTGAGCTGGGTGACAAGAGCTGCGATGGCGCCTTAGGATGATTCCATCTGAGAATGAGATGGATTGATGTAGAGCATAGTTGAGGACAATGCTGAACAAAAAAGGAGCTAGAGGGTCCTCCTGGAGAACACCAGAGTTAATTGTAAATGGTGTAGTTTTGCCCTCAGGGGTTAGCACTATCGCTCCAGTATCCATGTACATTGTCTTGACAGCATTGATGATAGTAGGAGGTATGCCATATGCTTCAAGAATCTTGAACATCCTCTCTCTGCTGATTGAGCCGAGGGCCTTCTTGAAGTCAATAAATTCAATGGCTACTTCTTTATGATCATGCAGTTATTCAAATGGCGTAAAGCAAGAATGTATGTTGAATGCTGTGGACGGAATCTGTTTTGATTGGAATGCAACAGCTTGTCAATGATTGGTCTGATCTGATCTGATTTAGCAGAAGCCGGTTGTAGATCTTGGCAGCTACCTGAGTAATGCCTCGATAGTTATCTGTGAATCATAGATTGCGGAAAGGCGATCTGTATAGAAATGATTGTTATTCATGTTACATATGGAGTAAGGCTGTTTTTCTGTGTGTTACTGAAGCTATGAAAAATGTCATTTGCTTATCATTCTGTAGCTGTATTAAAGAAATGTTTGACAAAGTAAAAATTTCTATCCAAGTGTAGCCTTTTAGCCAGTGGGGTATTGGAATATAATGTCTAGTTCTTAATTTGTCCTATGAGGTTAATATAGTTAACAAGACCGTCAATGAGGCGTAGCTCACTCCAGCCCCGTCTAGTCCAGAAGGAATGATCTAAAGTGGGCCACCTTGCACTCTCAACCAGTCCATCTCAAATATTTGCCTGAAAGAATCCAAAACGGCAAGGAATTTACCGAGAAGTGATTTTTGTTGAACTGCTCATTAAGGCTTAATTAGTCTATAACTTCATTAATGATTTGTAATTAAGCAAATCTGGTTAGAAGTTATATACACTTTCGGGAACCCTACCTTCATTCCAGAAAGAATCAAAATCGGTGAGGAATTGAGGAAGAGGAAGCGATTTGTGTGGAAACTGCTCGTTAGGGCTTAATTACTCCATATCATCATTATTAATTGTAATTATGCAAATTTGGGTAGAAGCTATATGCACCCCAGGCAGACTCCCCTTCCTGCCAAAAAGAATAAAAATCAGTGAAGAATTGAGGGAGAAGAAGCAATTCTCGTGTAATGTGAACGACACCGGACAGACGATGGATGACTGAAAATACATGATGGCATAAGCTCATTGTCTGTTGGCTGGATGAGCTAACTAGTCTATCTTCCTCCAAATTGTTTTCCTATAAATTTATAGCCAAGTCATCATTTATTAGCTCATCCGGTTGACAGGCGATGCCATCATGTGTTGTCCGTCATCCATTTGGCGTTATCCACATTTCATGAAAATTGCTTCTCTCTCAATTCTTCACCAATTTTTGATTCTTTCTGGCATGAAGGTAGGGGTACCTAGGGTACATATAACTTCTGACCAGATTTGGTTTCTCACGGGACTGGAGTGAGCTACGCCATCGTTGAAGGTCTCCTTCATCTTCAGTACCAATTTTATCCTGGATCTGGCACCTATCACAGGAACATTGCCTAAAGCAGGAATACACACTGGATGAGATGCCAGTCCATCCCAGGGCAACACACAGACACACGCATTCATGCCAAAGGGCAATCTAATCTATCCAGTACCCCTGTTGGCATGACTTTGTGAGTCTGTCTGTACACACACTATCCCAGAAAGAGTTTTTAAAAAGTTTAAAAAGAGTTTTTGTCATGTCTTTCAGGGTGGCACAATTATTGGCAGTGCCCGCTGTTCAGATTTCACTACAAGAGAGGGTCGTCTGGCAGCTGCCTTCCATCTGGTGCAGCGTGGCATCACTAATCTGTGTGTGTGTGGTGGAGATGGCAGCCTCACTGGAGCCAACATCTTCCGCAGTGAGTGGAGTGACCTGCTGGCACAGCTCGTCCAGGAAGGTAACTTTCAATACCCAGAACAAAGACAAGCAGATAATTTACACTTGTTTTTTCATTATCCATCTGTGCATCTGTGTGGGATTCTCATTCGTGCAATAGCTCAAGAACGAGTGGTTGAATGATTGTAGGATACATGTGTAATTATTATTGCACCCCAGTCCATGCTATTGGTGTCAAATTCTAATTTTTTCTTATTTTAAAAGGCTGCCTTAATTGATTTTAAAATAAGTAAAATTTGCAGGAAACAGTAACTAATCAGGAAAAAAAAAAATACACATCCCTATCATTGTATACCTTTTATATCGGTAGACTGTAACACCTTTTTAATACCTAAGAATATAATTAGTAGAGTTTCTACAAGTGAGTGCCACAGCTGATTTTGGAAACTCGTTGTAAGACAGAAACGGCACTCTCTGTCTCTCCCCGTAATTCATGGCTCCTCACAAATGTCCTTTTCTTCTATTGTGTAGTTTCCGCTCCATTTACTTGACTGAATCCACATCAATGGCTGCCTTGTCTTTTCTGTAACACAGGCTGTACTAAACTTTGTGGCCCTTTCAGATGAGGGTTTAGAGGCAGAAAATCTTTTCAGTACCGATCTGTTCTGGAGATCACAAAAGCTGGTGATCTGAACTTAAAACTCTGACAACGTTTGTCTGTTCATTAAATGGCAATATGTCAAGAACTGTCTCTGCCTCAGGTTGGCATGGTCAGTAGGCTTTCAGTGACTTGAATTGTGCGTGATGTGTAATACAGTAGTTTGTACTGTTGTCTGGAAAACTTAAATACACTGTAGCTGAACATGGGGATGCAAGTGGACGAAGGTAATCATGTTTGTTTTGTGTTTTCAGGGAGAATCGCAGACTCATTGGCTCAGCAGTACACCCATCTGAACATTGTGGGTCTTGTGGGTTCTATTGATAACGACTTCTGTGGAACAGACATGACCATTGGAGCTGATTCTGCCTTGCATCGCATCACGGAGGTCATCGATGCAATCACCACTACTGCACAGAGGTACGAAATCATAAACCTGCACACACGACAATAGTCTTGATAATAATAGAGTAAGTTAAGACCCTACACTGTTTTTGCTATAGTATAGCTATATAACCATTATATCCATTGTTAGATAAAGCTGTGTTTTAATTTTTGTAGTCATCAGAGGACATTTGTGCTGGAAGTGATGGGACGGCATTGTGGGTAAGCACAAATTCTGATTTTTTTTTTCTTCACTTGTTTGTGCCCTGCAGTAGCAGCTTGACAGTTTTGCATAGTGTCTAGGTTCAATTTGGTATAAATTAATTGCTTACATTATATAATATTTAACTCCCTCACTGCTAGTGAATGTACTTGAATTGCAGAGCATCATACATGTGATATGTCTTGCTTTGCTGCAACTGGTAGACTAGTTACTGTTTAGAGTGTTTTCACAACTTAGTCCAGTTGGTTCTGATGGATCGATGTAGGTCTGGTACTGTATTTTGATGTGCTGTGGCTGGCAGGTACCTGGCTGTTGTGTCAGCTCTGGCATCTGGTGCTGACTGGGTCTTTATCCCTGAGGCTCCTCCAGAGGAAGGGTGGGAGGACCACATGTGTGCTCGTCTGGGAGAGGTGAGGCTGGAGAACAGCAGGCTTTGTTTTTATCATTCAAATCCTAAAGAATTATACAAGGTATCAATGTTCAAAAGAACACTACTGTCTTGTCCTGTGTATATAAAATAAGTTTGCATGCATGTGTCGTTTCCCCCCCACAGAGCCGCAGTAAGGGCTCCCGTCTCAACATTGTGATCATTGCAGAAGGAGCTATTGATAGACATGGCGAGCCCATAACCTCCAACTACGTGAAGGATGTAGGTCTGAGTCTTTTCTCCTGAAAGCTGTTTTCAGTGTTTATTCTCAGTATTTTTTTTTTCCCCCTCTCAATTTTTAGTTAGTAGTGAACAGACTGGGTTATGACACTCGGGTCACAGTGCTGGGGCATGTACAGAGAGGAGGAACACCCTCCGCCTTCGACCGGGTGCTGGTGAGTGTGAAGTGTTAACAGTTTGGCAGGGGAAAAAAATGAAATATACTCAATGTTCCACTTGGATCAGATCAGCCAAGACAGGTCTGAAGTTTCCTTCCTTAGTTTTGCTCTGGAGCTACAAGACTAAACTATATTTATATGCTCTTTGTACAGCATTTTGATTAATAGATGCTGTTTTAACTGTGCATTTTAAATAAAATTTACTTACTTATGTACTGACGTAACTAACAAAGTGGAAGTTTATTTAATCCAAAATCTGTCCCATACATGCATTGCCAAATCTCCATATACTGTATCTGCTTTGACTTGCATTCTAAGGGATGGTCAGTATTTAAAGATTAAAATTTAAGAATTATATAATCTGCATAACTTTTCAGGTTCAGTTTTTGTCAGGCTTTCATTTTCTGGTTTTCATTTGCCTCATATTTATAGTTTAAAAAAAAAAACTAAGCAAATGGACACAAAACATGAGTATGTGGAAAATTTATTTTTCCCCCCAAATTAATTCATTGACGAGCCCATCTAGTGAACAGAGAATGGAGCTTAGAACCTGAAAAGAAAACACCCTTTTATTTATTAAAAAAAAAAATTAACGTTGATGACCATACATTCTTCTGTCTGTATATCTGTTTCTAAAGAGCAGTAAGTTGGGGGTTGAGGCAGTTGTGGCCCTGTTGGAGGCAACTCCAGACACTCCTGCATGTGTGATTGGACTGTCTGGTAACCAGGCCATGCGTCTCCCTCTTATGGAGTGTGTTAATATGGTGAGTGGCTAGATGTGCTAAGCTAATCGAGGCGTACTCCAAGAGACTTGCAGTTGTAATTGCAACAAAAAGTGGCGCTACAAAGTATTGACTTTTGGGGGGATGAATACCCACCCATGCACGCTCCAGATTTCTGTTTTTTCAACTTAATTATTGTTTGCGTCACAACAAAACAAAAATTTTCACCTTTAAAGTTGCAGGCATGTTGTGTAAATCAAATGGTACTTACCTCCCAAAAATCCATTTTAATTCCATCTTGTAATGCAACAAAACAGGACAAACACCAAGGGGGATGAATACTTTTGCAAGACACTGTATGGTCCATGTATTATTTCATAGTTTTGATGTCTTCAGTGTTCTACAATGTAGAAAATGGACAAAATACAGAAAAATCTATGAATGAGTAGTGGTGTACAAACTTTTTTTTTTTGACTGGTACTGTACTTCACCTGGAGTTGTAAGGTGGATGCACCATGTATCTAAGGATAATAATAAGCCAATTAAAAAGCATGCTGTTATGTAATATGAAAAAAGACATCAACATTGTGATGTTTTCAGTAAGGTGATTTAATTGTTTAACATTTTTGAGTCTCCAGAGTCAGCACTTAGTAACAGTCAGTAGGTTTTCTCCAGTAGTAAAGTCTTCAGGATGGAGGCTTTCTAGTTTCTCTGTTACATGACAAACTGCAGAAACGAAATAATTTCTCATGCATTCCACAACATTAAATGTAATCTATAAACTGATTAAAAATGTGATGTCATTCTTTAGTTAATTTAAAAAAATCCCTGTTTATTATTAGACTAAACCATGAACCCAACAAATTGAAAAACCATGTTGTTAACATGTGTAGAAAACAGGCAGCAATTTTTATACATCATGTTTCCACTCTTTGTTTAGACGAAGGAGGTGCAGAAAGCCATGGATGAGAAGCGATTTGATGAAGCCATTCAACTACGTGGAAAGTGAGTATTGTGAATAGATATGTTTGTCTATCTGTGAGTCTCTGAATATTTCCTAATGTCTCCAGAGGTGGACAAAAGTACCCAACTTCATTACTTAAGTCAAAGTACAGATCCCACTGGTCAAATGTTACTTCGATACAAGTGAAAGTTCATCTCATCTCATTATCTCTAGCCGCTTTATCCTGTTCTACAGGGTCGCAGGCAAGCTGGAGCCTATCCCAGCTGACTACGGGCGAAAGGCGGGGTACACCCTGGACAAGTCGCCAGGTCATCACAGGGCTGACACATAGACACAGACAACCATTCACACTCACATTCACACCTACGGTCAATTTAGAGTCACCAGTTAACCTAACCTGCATGTCTTTGGACTGTGGGGGAAACCGGAGCACCCGGAGGAAACCCTCGCGGACACGGGGAGAACATGCAAACTCCGCACAGAAAGGCCCTCGCCGGCCATGGGGCTCGAGCCCGGACCTTCTTGCTGTGAGGCGACAGCCACTACACCACCGTGCCGCCCCACAAGTGAAAGTTGTACAGTCAAATTTTTACTTAAGTTAAATTACTGAAGTACTTGCTTTAAAAAATACTTAAGTATTAAAAGTACATTTTCTGTCAATGCATCATTGTATCATTGCCACAACGCTTAAAACCTAATGCCGTTACCAAAGACAGAAATGTGAATTCACAAAATGAACGCATGCTGTGCCATCAAGGTGGTTTAACATTAAGCTAGCTAGTCAGTGAAACTCCACCTGACATGCTAGCAAATGCTTTTCAAACTCTAAATCATATTGGTTAGCTAACATTACAAGAAAAGAAAGATTTCTGCATTCTGTTTATTTGGCAAGATTATGCTAAAACGTATTTCTGAAAAGACTTCAGATAAGTTAACGTTATTCATGTTAGCGTAACTCTGTTTTTACATCCTAACTTATGGTGTCCAGGTTAACTAGCTATGTGTGAACGTTAGCCGTGGACAAGGCTACGGCAACTTGGCGGGCAAATCAATAGAAAGTCATTTGACTAAACAGACTGCATAGCTATTGCAACGTTATTGCTAGCTCTAAAAGCACAGACAACTTCATTGCAAGCTTTCTCTTGGAATAAAACATTTAAATATGCTTCTGCAGGTTGGACGATGAGTTTTCGTAGGCCGTGATGTGGCTTGTTTTTGGCAAACAAAGCAAACATTTAAAATGAAACGAATCTTTAATCCTTTCAGAAACATGGGTTCTAGCTATAACCATGGGTGCATGTATTCCCCAGAAGTACCGCCTTCTTCTATTCTGCCATCAACTGATCGTGTTAAAATAATGCTGCTGAGAAATCATTGAACCTGAGTTTATACAGTCTATGGACGTGACGTGACCCTAGAGATTACTGATAGGCTCTCAGTGTCACCTGCGGAAAAAAAACAACACGTTTTCGAAAAGAAAAGAAAAAAACATCCACTTTCAAAGCTGCTTCATAGTAACGAGTAACAAGGACCTTTACAGAAATGTAGTGGAGTAAAAAGTACAAGATTTGTCTTTCAAATGTAGTGAAGTTAGTCATAAGTTTCCAGAAAAAAAAAAACCTCAGGTAAAGTACAGATACTCAGAGTGTACTTAAGTAAATGTACTTCTGTACTGTCCACCTCCTGAATGTCTCATTTTCCTCATTGCAGGAGCTTTGAGAACAACTGGAACACCTATAAACTCCTAGCTCACCAGAAACCAGCTCAATCAAAGGTAACGAAAATATCCCTAGTTTGTTTACACCTTTAGTCCTTGCTTAATGACATTTCAGTCTTTTATTCCACAAGTAAAATGTTCTTGAGTAATTTAGACCAACAAATTGTAATGACCCTTATGTTTAGGCATTTTTGTTCACTAAAATGCATACATTAAAGAGAGAGAGAGACTCCACTGACTCTTTGTTAGGGACTCCTGGCGAAACAATTGCGTTTTACCCTGTTGTGTAAGATTCAGAAGAGTGAAATTGCTAGCACAAATGCAAAAGAATATGGAAGCTTGATTTATTTACTTTCTTTTATGTTTGCAGCATTTTGTACATCAGGTATTGTTATAGCACTGTTGATTTCCCAAATTGGTCAGGTGCTGAGGCAAAAAAAAAAAAATTTCTCCCCTATTCTTTTTGTGGTTATTTGTGCTCTTTTTTTTTTCCCTCTGTTCATCCAGCTCATTCTTTCTCTCTTGCTATTCAGAGTGAACATTCCATGGCGATTTTAAATGTAGGTGCCCCGGCAGCTGGAATGAATGCAGCTGTCAGATCAGCAGTCAGAGTGGGTCTTGCTCAGGGCCTCAGAGTTTACACAGTCAATGATGGTTTTGAAGGTCTGGCCAAAGATATGGTAAGCTCCAATGAGTGCAAGGGCCACATTTGGGTTTTTGTTTCCTTTCATTTACAACCTTGTTTCCAAAAAATTGGGACACTGTGTAAAATGTAAATAATGTAATGTTTTCCAAGTCATGCAAACCCTATATTTAATTGAAAATGGTATAAATACAATATCAGGGCGGCACGGTGGTGTAGTGGTTAGCGCTGTCGCCTCACAGCAAGAAGGTCTGGGTTCGAGCCCCGTGGCCGGCGAGGGCCTTTCTGTGCGGAGTTTGCATGTTCTCCCCGTGTCCGCGTGGGTTTCCTCCGGGTGCTCCGGTTTCCCCCACAGTCCAAAGACATGCAGGTTAGGTTAACTGGTGACTCTAAATTGACTATAGGTGTGAATGTGAGTGTGAATGGTTGTCTATGTCTATGTGTCAGCCCTGTGATGACCTGGCGACTTGTCCAGGGTGTACCCCGCCTTTCGCCCGTAGTCTGCTGGGATAGGCTCCAGCTTGCCTGCGACCCTGTTTGACAGGATAAAGCGGCTAGAGATAATGAGATGAGATAAATACAATATATCAGATGTTGAAGGTGAGAAATTGTATTTATTGCCAGTAACATGTTTCAAAAAAGTTGGGACAAGAGCAACAAAAGACTGGAAATGTTGTGTTCTATATAACAAAACTAATTGGCAACAGGTCAGTAACATGACTGGGTATAAAAGGAGCATCCCAGAGAGGCTGAGTCTCTCAGAGTAAAGACGGGGAGGGGTTCACTGCTTTGTGAAAGACTGCATGGGCAAACAGTGCAACACTTAAGAATAACATTCCTCAACTTTAAAATTTCAAAGAATTTGGGGATCCCATCATCTACGGTACATAGTATCATTAAAAGATTCAGAGAATCTGGAGGAATCTCTGTACACAAGGTACAAGGCTGAAAATTGACATTGAATTAAACAGACAAGATTATGTAGTGGAAATCATTGTGTGGGCTCAGGCACAGTTCTGAAAAACCATCATATGTGAAAATAGTTAATCACTGCATCCACAAATGCAAGTTAAAACCATATATAAACAATATTCAGAAACACTAGGCCCAAGCTCATTTACAAGGGACTATGGCGAAGTGGAAAGCTGTCCTGTTTTCTGATTAATTTAAATTTGGTGTCCATGATTTCTAAAAATCATGAACACTATGTCCTCCAGGCTAAAGAGGAGAAGGACCATCTGGCTTGGTCTCAGTGCACTGTTCAAAAGCCAGCATCTGTGATGGTATGGGGGGCATTAGTGCACAAGGCATGGGTAGCTTGTGCATCTGGGGAGGCTCCATTAATGCTGAATGTGATACAGGTTTCAGAGCAATATGCTGCTATCTAGGTGACCTCTTTTTCAGCGAAGGCCTTGCTTATTTCAGCAAGACCGTGCCAAACCACATTCTACATACAACCCCAATTCCAAAAAAAGTTGGGACGCTGTGTAAAGCATGAATAAAAACAGAATGAGATAATATACAAATCATGGAAACTCTATATTTCTTTGAAAATAGTACAAAAACAACATATCAAATGTTGAAACTGAGAAATTTTATTTTTTTTGAAAAAATATATATGCTCATTTTGAATTTGATATCTGCAACAACTTTCAAAAAAGTTGGGACAGGGGCAACAAAAGACTGAAAAAGTTGCATAATGGTAAAAATAATAATAATTTGGTTAATTGGCAACAGGTCAGTAAGATGATTGGGTATAAAAAGAGCATCCCAGAGAGGCGGAGTCTCTCAGAAATAAAGATGGGGTGGGGTTCACCGCTCTGTGAAAGACTGCATGGGCAAACAGCGCAACAATTTAAGAATAACGTTCCTCAATGTAAAACCACAAAGAATTTGTGGATCACGTCATCAGTGGTCCATAATATCATTAAAAGATTCAGAGAATCTGGGGGCGTCATGGCTCAGGTGGATAAGGCAATATACCATAAATCCGGGGACTCGGGTTCGATTCCGGCCCGAGGTAATTTCCCTATCCCTCCCTGTCTCTCTCTCCCGCCCATTTCCTGTCTCTACACTGTCCTATCCAATAAAGGTGCAAAAAGCCCCCCCCAAAAAAAAAAAAAAGATTCAGAGAATCTGGAGAAATCTCTATATGCAAGAGACAAGGCTGAAAACTGACACTGGATGCCTGTGATCTTCAGGCCCTCAGGAGACACTGCATTAAAAGCAGACACGTGTCTGTAGTGGAAATCACTGTAAGGGCTCAGGAACACTTCAGAAAAACCATCGTGTGTGAAAACACTTCATTACTGCATCCACAAATGCAAGTTAAAACCAGACACAAACAATATCCAGAAACACCGCCCCCTTCTCTGGGCCCAAGCTCTTTTATGATGGACTGAAAGAAAGAAAGCACAACTTTATTCATCACACACTTGTGAAATTTCCTCTCTGCATTTAACCCATCTAAAGCAGTGAACACACACATGCGCGTGCACACACACATACCCAGAGCAGTGGGCAGCCATGCTAACAGCGCCCGGGGAACAGTTGGGAGTTAGGTACCTTGCTCAAGGGCACCTCTGCCCAAGGCCGTCCCATGTTAACCTAACCTGCATGTCTTTGGATTGTGGGGGAAACCGGAGCACCCGGAGGAAACCCACGCAGACACGGGGAGAACATGCAAACTCCACACAGAAAGGCCCTCGCCGGCCAATGGGTTCGAACCCAGAACCTTCTTGCTGTGAGGCGACTGCGCTAACCACTACACCACCGTGCCACCGAGGCGAAGTGGAAAACTGTCCCGAGGTCTGACGAATCAAAAGTAGAAATTCTTTTTAGAAATCACGGACACCACGTCCTCCAGGCTAAAGAGGAGAGGGACCATCTGGTTTGTTATCAGTGCACAGTTCAAAAGCCAGCATCTGTGATGGTATGAGGGGGCATTAGTGCACATGACATGGGTAGCTTGTACATCTGGGAAGGCTTCATTAATGCTGAATGATATATACACATTTCAGAGCAATATTCTGCCATTCAGACTAAATCTTTTTCAGGGAAGGCCTTCCTTCTTTCAGCAAGATAACGACAAATCACTTTCTGCACATATTACAACTGCATGGCTCCGTAGTAAAATAGTCCAGGTGCTAAACTGGCCTGCTGCAGTCCAGACCTGTCTCCCATTTAAAACATTTGGCGCATTATGAAGTGCAAAATACAACAAAGGAGACCCCGAACTGTTGAGCAGCTGAAATTATATATCAGAAAAGAACGGGACAACATTTCTCTTTCAGATCTACAGCAATTGGTCTCCTCAGTTCCCAAATGTTTACAGGGTGTTGTTAAAAGTAGAGGTGATGCAACACAGTGGTAAACATGCCCCCTGTCCCAACTTTTCTGAAATGTGTTGCTGGCATCAAATTCAAAATGAGCATATATTTTTCAAAAAACAATAAAATTTCTCAGTTTCAACACTTGATATGTTGTCTTTGTACTATTTTCAATGAACTACAGGGTTTTCATGATTTGCAAATTATCGCATTCTGTTTTTATTTACAGTTTACACAGCGTCCCAACATTTTTGGAATTGGGGTTGTATATTAAAACTGCATGGTTCCGTAGTAAGAGTCCAGGTGCTAAACTGGCCTGCCTGCAGTCCAGACCTGTCCCACTGAAAACATTTGGTGCATTATGAAGTGCAAAATATGACAAAGGAGATCCTGAACTGTTGAGCAATTGAAATTGTAGATCAGGCAAGAATGGGACAATATTTCACTTTCATAACTACAGCAATTGGTCTGCTCAGTTCCCAAACATTTACAAAGTGTTGTTAAAAGTAGAGGTGATGGAACACAGTGGTAAACATGCCCCTGACCCAACATTTTTTTTTAAACATGTTGCTGACATAAAATTCAAAATGAGCATATATTTAAAAAAAAATTCTGTTTCAACATCTGATATGTTGTTGTCTTTCTACTATTTTCAAGGAAATATAGGGTTTCCATGATTGATTTGCAAACCATTATATATTTATACTTTACACAGCATCTCAACTTTTGGAACTGGTGTTTTGCAAGTATGTATAGATGATTTTGAGTTTTATCTTCAGGTGACTGAAGTGCATTGGCATGATGTCGCAGGCTGGACCGGCCAGGGAGGCTCACGGCTTGGGACTAAAAGGTCCGTTTCTTCTCCTTGAGTATTGCTTGTTTTCCTTTTTATAAGTCTGCAGTGATCAGGTAACATTGCTTTTGACTGCTCTTAATTTTAGAACTCTGCCAAACACTTGCATGGAAAAAATTGTGGAAAATATTGGCAAGTACAACATCCAGTCGCTTTTGGTTATCGGTGGATTTGAGGTATAAATGCTACAGAAATACGTGTGTGTGTGTGTGGTTTTTTTTTTTTCTTTTTTTTTCTTTTTTTAAACTCTATGTCTGACCCTCACAGGCATATGAGGGAGTTCTCCAGCTGGTGGAGGCACGGGGATGTTATGATGAGCTCTGCATTGTCATGTGTGTGGTTCCTGCCACTATAAGTAACAATGTGCCTGGGACAGACTTCAGTATTGGAGCAGACACTGCTGTCAATGCTGCTATGGAGGTCTGAACACTTGTGTATATGTACATATTTTGAACGGTATGAATTTATAAACTTTCGCAGTCAGCAAGGATGCCAACTGGGGTCTTCGTATAATATTTTTTTGCAGTCACAGAACTGCACACTAATGTATGTGTGGTGGTCTCAGAAAACCTATCAGATGTGGATGTGCCTGAGCTCTTTAAAAAAAGGGGGGGGGGGGGGGGGATTTGACCAAAATCAATTTTTTTTGCAAATAATGTATATAAGTAATATATCTTTTAGCCATAATGACATGGAAATGTTTTATTTAGGACTAATTTCTAATCATCCTGTTCTAATTCAGTTCAAATCTTCAATGTGGGGTGGGTGGTTTTTTATTTATTTATTTTAAAAGCTTATAGTTTTTTGCAAGACTATTTCCCAGTAAATCACTGCTAATATAGTTGTTTTTTTTACCTATTCCCTCAGAGCTGTGACAAAATCAAGCAGTCTGCTTCTGGAACCAAAAGGCGTGTCTTTGTTGTAGAGACAATGGGTGGGTTTTGTGGATATCTGGCAACCACTACAGGCATTGCTGTAGGGGCAGATGCAGCTTATATCTTTGAAGAACCTTTTAGTATCCATGACTTAAAGGTACATCCTGCCAATTTTATCTGAACCTTGCAGTGTAATATTAAGATGTGCCAGTTATTCCTGTTCCCTCGCTGTAAACTCAAGAACCATTGCCTATTAATGCTGAAAGTAATATTTTAATGCTACGTATTACTCCAGAAAGCTGTGATCAGGTTAAATTTGATTGCTTTTAATTTTGTCAGACGAATGTGGAGCATTTGACAGAAAAGATGATGAATGACATTCAGCGGGGCTTAGTGCTGAGGTAAGACTGCATGCATCCAAATAAAAAAATGCATCCTAATAGTCCACATTTAAAACATTTGTAAATTCACTCATTACTTTAAATGTGTGATATTCATTACTTGTGGTGCAGTTTTTCTCTGTTTTAAACCAGTTCATACTGGATTGTGCATATATTATATGCACAAAATAACCTGGAGAAAATTCATGTATTTTCTCAATCTCTGATAACTGTTTTAATCCAGTATAAGATGCTGTAATGTGCAGTTTACATAACCACTCAAATAAATAAATACATTTTATTTATTTATTTATTTAAAAAAGCCATTTTTTGGTCTACAGCCTTTCCTTACATATGCTTAAGACTTGCACATTACTCTGTGTGTGTAATATAATATATACGCGCAGTACAAATTATTATTTTTAATAGTTATAATTTTTTAAAATGTAGTATTATGGCCAGGTTCCCTACCTGAACTGATAATCGCATCATCAGTTTTTCTTTGGTTAATCAGACACAAGGTATGCCACCACTCTTGCCAGAGCATTTGGGGGTTTGGTGCCTTGCTCAAGAGCACTTCAGGGAATTAAACCAGCAACCTTTTGGTCCAAAGCTGTTTCTCTAACCGTGTGTGTGTGTGTGTGTGTGTAAAAAAAAAAAAAAAAAAAGTAAAAAATGTATATCTCAAACATATGGTCATTGATTACATCATGGTGCATTATAGGAGTGGATTTAACTTGGTTGTCGTCTTTTGAGTAGAAATGAGAAATGCCACAAACACTACACAACCGAATTCATCCACAAGTTGTACTCAGCTGAGGGGAAGGGTGTCTTCGACTGCAGAGTTAATGTACTGGGACATTTGCAACAAGTAAGGAAACTGGTGGGGTGTGGGTTTTTTTTTTTTTTTTGGGTGGCCTTGCAGTCCTCACTGCTTTTACTTTTTATATAAAATATAATCAACACATTTCAACCAACTGGATTCAAGAATTCAGCAGTGCTGTGATATAAATCAATTGTTATTTAGTTAAACAAGCCAACATGTATAATATTGTTTTTCCAGGGTGGGGTTCCAACACCCTTTGATAGGAACTTTGGCACCAAAATGGGTGTGAAAGCTGTGTTGTGGCTCATTCAAAAAATGAAAGAGACCTACAGAAAAGGTAAGGGAAACAAGACAATATCTTAACCTGATGGATCTAGATATTTACAAAATTCTCCTTAGTAAGTGCACAGGTCATACAGCGATTCTGTGGTGCTTGTGTGAGACATTTTGAATATGAGCAATCCAAAATATTGTAATCGAAGTTCTACTGTGTTTATTACGGAAAGAAATACACAAAGTTCCTTCGTACCATCATAAATACTAGACTTGGCTAAGCGTCATGTCTCAGTCTCACATAGCTGGAATCACTTTGCGGTAGACACCGGTAGATGATTTTGGACCTTCTGGGGGCCAACCAGAACATGTTCTGGACCCTTCTGTTGAAATATGTGAGAGCTGGGGAACTACCTTGACAACCGGGAGGGCATGGCTTCCATCCCCAGAAAGTTTGGTTGTGTTGAAAATTGCCATGGGTCAAGCGCCAGATGAATTCGTGCATCACATCCTTGAGGCATATGTGAGGCTTATGTGGGCTACTGGGGGTTACCGCAGCATTCCATCAGAACCATCGAGCTCAAAATGGTCACGAAACAACATTCTGCAGAAAGTGAAAAGTTTGCCTCGGGGGCGTGGCTTATTTTGTCTTGCTGTGGCTATGTCGTACTGCAGCTGTGAAAACTGTACACACTGCTGTCATTACTGTATGGCCATATGTCACTATCTGTTGTTGCTGTCATGCAATTGGTCTGAACTGCGGAGGCTACTGCCACCTAGCTGTTGTTATTATCAGCAACCGTAATGGCATCTGTCGTTGCCGGCAGTGTTTCCGGTGTCTATTGTCGTGGCTACCATGGCTTCATTTGCATATTTACGCCACCCAAATTTATGGGATGGATCATCTCCAAAATCTGCCAGAATGGCCACTGTAGCTCCAGCCATGGTTCTCACGGATAACTGGCTGTATGTGACCTTGGAGTAAAGGACTTGTTTAGAAATTTAATTGTGATGCTTTATTATATTCATTAGATGTCATCTGTCATTTTGGCAAAAGTTAGCTAAGCTGCATGGCTGTTTTTTAAATTGAGAATAGACATGAGTCGCTTTCAGACCAGGGGAACTTTTTCATAGTTCTTGGAACTATTGGAGGAAGTTCCCCCTTTTTTTTGTGTGTCTGCAGAAACTGAGAACGATTATAGTTCTTAGAATGCTGTTTTGAAAGACTTCTTAAATTTCTACTTCAGGGTAGATACTCTCCTGTCACAAGAGGAACCATGAGTGATGCAAGTGCATGGTGGTGCAGGTGAAAGTCTATGTTGATTTGGTCAAACACGACCTAATGCAGTGCCCAGTAACCGCCATTTTTAAAAATCTGTGTAAAACGTTAGCCATGTAAACAGCTCTTTATGTTTGCATTTAAATAATGAAGAAAAACCAACGGACAAATAGATTGACCGTGAAGTCCGGGCTTTATCAAGCCCATATGTGATGGAGTAAATGTAGTGCAATTTTGACACTTCTAAGCGAAATAATATAAAAATCTTCACTCGCATTTCCTGCTAATGTCATGCAATCAAGCTGGCTTCCATCACTTCAGTGTTTCTACTGACCATTGTTTCATGCAAACAGGAAAAAAAAGCACTTGAAGGTACATAGTTCTCAGGGGAGCTCCCTAGTTTGTAGTTCCTCTCAAGAAGTCCCTATAACTGTTTAGTCCAAAATTGCCTATATACAGTCCCACCCTTCAGTGTCATTCCCCCCATGCCACACCCATGAAACAAGTGAATACATGATGATCGCTAGTAAACCAGAATGATAAAGAAGTGCAAGAAGCAGAACTTTAAGAATTTATTGGTTGATGATCCAGCTCAATAGATTTTCAAATATTTTGGGGGGTTTTTTTGTCCTGTTTATGGAGCTAAATTATTGCTTGAATATGAGAAGTTTACTAAATAAAATTACAAAAAAATTGACCTAAAATATATTGTCCAACTTTATAGGGATTTTTTTTAATGTAAAATAACTTGAATAGATGAATTGGCATAGAACCATCACTATTTATGGTATTATAGTTGATTTTACAAAATGTAATCTTGTGCTGTAAAAAATGGTGGGCTGATTTTACTTAAAATTAGTGTAACACTTTTGCATCCATAATTTTATGTAGAAAATGCATACATTTTTGGGTCCTTTTTACACACAAAATTAAACTGACTTGACTAAAAAAATCTGAATTTCACCTCATGTCTTTACTTTAAAAAAAAAAGTTTTCTCCAGCCAGTAAAATTAAGCTGTTTTCATTTAGACTTTCTTAATATTTTAAGTTGTACATGTGTAATATCTTGGTTAAACATTACTACTATCGCTACTTCTGCCACAGTGAAAATCTATAGCACACAGATTTTCTTATATGACAAGTTCACAATCACTATATAATAACAGAACTTTCAAATAATTGTGTCCAGAAAACTAGACCAGCGGTACTGATAAGTAGCAAAAGCACACAGGTGCAAACTTGCATCAATGACAGAATTCACGATATAAACAAATAAAACCCAAGAAGTTCTAACACGGTCATATTTAAGAACATCTCTAGTAAAAGACCGAATTATTTGAAAAACTGACCCCACTTAGGTTTGCTAATTTATCAGTGCTAGCTCCACTTTGATAGCCTAGGCTGCCTCATGTTCCCTGCCAAGCCAGCCTTACAGTCAAAACACCTTTTGATGTCGATAAACAACACCCCGTAAAATATTACATGTCAATTGTTTGAAACAAGCGAACAAAAAAAAACCCTCATAACTGTAAACATGTAAAAATTAACAGTCTGATGTGCTCTTACCTATGCAATTCTTCCTTTCGGTGTCGTAGCAAACGGTCCAAATGCTTCGAAGTTGACGGAATACGGTCTAATGGTGTGGTGTCGGAAGATCTCAGAATATTTAGTTTAGTGTTCCCAAATCTCCTGAACATAGGTATTGCTAAAAAGTATAGACAATGTTTATGTAAAACACCTAATAATGAGCTGTACTTATCTGAACGTGGCTCAATTAAAATAATAAGAGCATGTTGGGTAAAATCTTCTCTCTTTTTATGACCAATTTTTACTGGGCTGGAGAAACTTTTAAAAAGAGTGTAACTTGGGGGGGGGAGAGGTTTTATAGAAATTAAAAATGGAATTATTCTTTTATACAAAAAAGGGAGATTTGTGAACACAAGGCACGTGTCTGTCTCATCTTTCTATCAGTGTTACAGAAAATCTGCATCTCATCTCATCTCATTATCTCTAGCCGCTTTATCCTTCTACAGGGTTGCAGGCAAGCTGGAGCCTATCCCAGCTGACTACGGGCGAAAGGCGGGGTACACCCTGGACAAGTCGCCAGGTCATCACAGGGCTGACACATAGACACAGACAACCATTCACACTCACATTCACACCTACGGTCAATTTAGAGTCACCAGCTAACCTAACCTGCATGTCTTTGGACTGTGGGGGAAACCGGAGCACCCGGAGGAAACCCACGCGGACACGGGGAGAACATGCAAACTCCACACAGAAAGGCCCTCGCCGGCCCCGGGGCTCGAACCCAGGACCTTCTTGCTGTGAGGCGACAGCGCTAACCACTACACCACCGTGCCGCCAAAATCTGCATCATGATAGATAAAATGAATAGATGCACCAAAAGGCATTTGAGTGTTGGGGAATGTACTGCATGCATGTTAATGTTTTCACACTGTCCTTTCCCATTCCCAGGACGTGTGTTTGCCAATGCGCCAGACACGGCATGCGTTATCGGCATGACCAGAAAAATGATGTCCTTTAGCCCAGTCACAGAGCTCAAAGACCATACAGACTTCGAGTGAGTCACCACATTTCTCCAATAATTAGTACTAATGTGTGTCACGATACTTAGTTTTGGTTTCACTGAATGCAAAAGAGCAATTTTACAGCATCATTTTGCTTTGTGTCCCTGCAGACACAGGATGCCAAAGGAACAGTGGTGGTTAAATTTGCGTGTCATGCTGAAAATGCTAGCCAAGTACCAGACTCACTTCGAGGAATATGTTACAGGGGACATAGAGCATGTGACCCGCGGGTCCCTCAGTGTAGAGACAGGATTCTGAAGAGCTCAAACCAGGCACCAGCACTAACAACCCTGACTACAATAATTACTGATTATACTAATTACAGTATATCCCAGATTCATCTCTTCAAAGTCAATAAATCCAGTGACAACCATCAAAACAGTGCTTACCTCGGTAGCTTATTTTGTTTACCTATTATGTTTTTGTGCCCTCATGACATGCTTTTCATCACGTTTTCTGTGAATGTCAGTCTAAAATACTGGATTTCTTTCCTCTACTCACAGATGGAAGTGTGGCGTGTTTGTATCTTTTGATGTCAATTTAGTGTTAAATACCGTAACAGTACATGTGTATTATGTAGTATTTATTGTGAGTCTAGTCATGGAATCATGGCCTGTAATTAAAATACTGCAAAATAATCTGAAATTACTGGAGGGGTTTTTAAACTGAATTCTAAATTATAAATGCATTAAAACTATAACATTTTTCTAATATTCGCTAGATCTGTGAAGCAACAGATCTCATTTCAAAATGAATTTATCAGCCTTTGGAAGAGAAGTCTAAATGTTTATAAGTACAGTTAGTGTAACTTGCTATTTTTTTGGAGATTGAAGTTCACTTTTTAAATTTGAATGAATGCTGTTTTAGGTTATATGTTCTAGTTATGCTTTCCAATGAGCATTTTCAACAGATAGCAAAATATGTTTTGATGATTTGGTCAATTATTGATGATTCCATATTGTATAAGTTTTGTTTGTATGTTCATTTGACAATTCAAATCCACTGTAACATGCAATCTGAGTGATCAGCTGTCCTTTCTCTGTTTATTTCATTATTCTGTAGGAATGTTAATAAATTGCATTAATTGTTGTATTTACTTTTGTCCTGGATTTAATTTCATAAACACAGAGCTGACGACAAAAAGATCAGTGGGGTATTCCAAGCACATGGTTTAGTGGCAAACCTGAGGAGGTTTTGAATAAGTGGTAACCCTCACCATTGAAAAGCCCCGTGGCTTTGTTTTGCTAGGAGAATGAAGCCGTATGGCTCTTCTATTAGGAGAGTTATCACCTTATTCGGAGTTAACTTACTCAGGTTTAGAGACAAACCTACCGTAAGTAAGTTAACCTAAATGATAGCTAGTTTTAAACTAAGTGGTTCAATAAATATATCGTATGCAGGATTTGTGGACGTGAACCTGACAAATCCTGATTTACATCAGTTTAAATTATGCCTTAATTCAATTATTTTGTTAAATATGCTCATTTAATTTATTTGGTTCATCCACATCACATCTACTTGGTAGTGTTAAAAAAAAATGTGCACTGTTTGTCATGGATTGTTAAACCCATGAATTTGTCATGGGTTGTTAAGCTTTTTACAGCCAGGGTCCCTTTAACTGTTTAAAAAAAAATCACAGATCCCCTCAGTACAGGTTTGTTTTTACAAAAAAAAAAGATTCATAATTAATGTGTACAGTAATATTTTGGCTATTTATTGGAGCCAGAGAGGTTATTTATTTATGAAATTTCCACATACAGAATATTTTAGATTCCAACTGACATTTATTTATAGGCATAACTTTATTATTGTAAGCTGTGGTTTCCACCATTGTCATAAAATTAGAAAATGACAGACTGTGGTTATGCTTCATGGACCCCTGGAGGAACCTGGACCCCATTTTGAGAACCACCGACGTGAACAAGCACACAACAGTTGTTTGTGTGTGTGGTGGTTTTTTTTTTTTTACATTTTTTTTTTTTTCCCCCCCACTGGTATCACTGGTATCAGGCACAGCAGTGTTTCTGGGTTTTTAAACATTTTGTTGTCACTGTTAGGGTGAAGACACAGTCCATCAATCAAAAGTACCTAACCAACCAATCCTGTGGTCAGAAAGTGATCCTGATCAAGAGCTTAGGGATTATTAATACAAATTGTGCAAAAAATTAGCTACATGGCCTAAGGTAGACTAACAAGATAAATATTTATAATAGAGTAAGTGAAGTGTTAAAAAAAAAATCCTGCAACACTGTCACAGCATGGTCGGGTAGTGTAGTGAATAGCGTCACTGCCTCAGCTTGACGATCCCAAGTTCAATTCTCAGCTCGGATGAGCGTGCACTGAGTTCACTTCACAGTGGTTCCATGGTGTAAACGTTAGCACTCTGAATCCAGCCATTTGAGGTCACATTTCATTGGAACCTATCAATTTGGGCAATGATGGATTAATGGTGAAGGTTCTGGGTTACTGATCAGAAGGTTGGGAGTTCAAGCTCCACCAAGCAGGGCACTGTATCTGTGCTCTGACCCCAAACTTCAAAACAAACTGGGATATGTGAAGAAAAGAATTTCACTCTGCTGTAATGTATATGTGGCAAACAAAGACTTAACCTGAAACATTCATAGTAGCAACATACACTGCTGTAGTGGGAATGGACCACTGCCAAATAATATCTGACCAGTGATGGTAGGGAAATCCTGTCGTTATTTCGTAAAGACTGACCATAGATCCATGGTCGGTCTTTACGAAATAACGACAGGATTTCCCTACCGAGATGTAGAACTGAAAGGTACAAGCGGAGCTTTTTTCCGGCTATGGCCTTTTTAAATTCTAAATTTTAAAATTAAATTAAATTATTTTGGGCGGCACGGTGGTGTAGTGGTTAGCGCTGTCGCCTCACAGCAAGAAGGTCCGGGTTCGAGCCCCGTGGCCGATGAGGGCCTTTCTGTGCGGAGTTTGCATGTTCTCCCCGTGTCCGCGTGGGTTTCCTCCAGGTGCTCCGGTTTCCTCCACAGTCCAAAGACATGCAGGTTAGGTTAACTGGTGACTCTAAATTGACCGTAGGTGTGAATGTGAGTGTGAATGGTTGTCTGTGTCTATGTGTCAGCCCTGTGATGACCTGGCGACTTGTCCAGGGTGTACCCCGCCTTTCGCCCGTAGTCAGCTGGGATAGGCTCCAGCTTGCCTGCGACCCTGTAGAAGGATAAAGCGGCTAGAGATAATGAGATGAGATGTATGTAACATAATATATATTTTTATTGTAATTTTTTACAGTAATGTAAACATGTATTTCACTATGTGCTAAAACATGTATAATAAACCCTCATTATTATTATTATGGTCCAGATGGACTACAAAGTGATAGAGTACTTGATTGGTAATGGATAAAATGATCAAACGTGTATAGGTTTAAAATGGGAATTGAGCATTTGCATAATGAATATTTACTCATTTGTTATATGTTTTAACAGTTATAATAGATATGAAAGTATATCAGAGACCACTAAAACCAAGAAGCATAAATTCACAAAAGAAAAAGCGTGCACTGTGCTAAACAAAGCTTCGCGTAATAAACCCCTTTTTTCCAACTCATTTGGATTTGACACTTCATTGGTTCAGAAAGTTTCATTATCCCATCACTGTCTAATACCATTTTTATAAAGTGGTCTGAATTTCTTCAGGATCATTCATTGTTAACTAGTCGGTCCTCCGAAATCCCAGAATTCCTCGCGGTTGTGGATGGTAAACCGCGCATGCGCACTTAGTCCTCCCTCTTTGCTTTCGTACCTCTTGAGCTAAAATGGTGAGTGACTGTCTCCTATGGAATAATCCACCTAAATCTGATCCATCGTGTTGAAAATGTTTCGCGTTCATTCATTAACCTGTTCTACAAAGTGTGCGAAAGGTTTCCAGACTAATAGTTCTTAATAAAGATAGGCTTTCTGTTGATATTTTGTATTTAAACATTTGCCGCTGGAAGAGCTCTTATGCTTGAGGTGGTCCGAGTTTAGAGCGGCGTTGGAACCACGAAATAAAGCTTCGTTTTCATAAAAAGCAAAAATGATTATAAATATTTCTTTAAGTCCGTACGACGTTTGGAATGTGTCTATAGCGGCGGTATAGCTAGCTTGCTAGTTCGCTAATGTTTGCTAAGTTAATATTAGCTGTGTAGTTAGCATACTAGTCTAGTTAGCATACTAGTCTAGTTAGCAAGGTTGTTGGGTGAAGTGACGACTTGGTCTTTTTTCCCTTGTGTTTATGAATGAACACTTAACAGAAGTATTTTAATTTAGTATGTAGCCAAGTACCATTTTAAAGGTATGTTGGCTGATCATTATGGTCACTTTGCTAACAGGAAGGGTTCGACAGCTGAGTGGTTAAATGGTAAAGAGATTTTTATTTTATACCGCAGAGCTGTTGAATTCTGTAATGAGATGGATTAATAACAAGCTCTGAAAGTAGTATTGCAAACAAACTAACTTGTCTCGAAGGTTTCCACAATGTTAAATATGGAAATGTTATTGACAAATAGTAATAACAGTTTTAAATCTTTAAGGATTCCTTTTCATAGGAATATGATATGCTTTGCACTGGTAATCACCTTGCAACACAACAGCACACTCCATTGTGTGTCTTTTATTTATTACAAACAATAACTGTGTACTGTAGTTGTTCAAACTCAGTTTCTTAAAAAAAAAAGTCAGCATCAGCTGAGTAAAATCCCCTAACTCTGTCAGCATCAAGTTTTTGATACTGACCTAGCTACATAAAACAGATAAGATTCACACTTTACCCATATTGCAGCTATCAGACTGACTTTAAGAAGAGAAGCAAGCCATTTTTTCCTGTTTTTTTTGCATCTTCTGTCTGTAGGCCAAACGCACCAAGAAGGTGGGAATTGTTGGGAAATACGGTACCCGTTATGGTGCCTCCCTTAGGAAGATGGTGAAAAAGATTGAGATCAGCCAACATGCCAAGTACACCTGCTCCTTCTGTGGCAAGGTGAGTGACCAAAGAGGACTCCTGCAGTAATGCCATGGTCAGAGCTCAGGATGTCTTGTGCAGGGCCGGAACAGGATGGAAGTTTTAAATGCACTGATCCAGGCTTCACCAATCCTGTTTTTTCCATTTTTGATGCAATGGGTTGATATGGGTGCTCTGAGTATCAACAGTCTGGGAAATGAGGCATCAGGAGTGAGTGTGGTTTGCGGGAAGCTTTTAGCATGAACCCTGACTCCAGCCGCTCGCGTGCACGGGGATTTAAAATTTCATAGCTCGGCAGCTGAAGGTCCTAGCCCCACTAAAATGTACAGGCACCTCCCTCTCCCCGAGTGGCACGCTAAATAAGACAATAATACACTCAGTATTCACTGTTGTGTTTGTGCAATGCAGTCGAGCTAGTGTTTTAGGGTTGACCGTATCTGATTGATCCAGTCAGTTGATTGAGTTCAGTTGACACGAAACTTTGCAGTACAGTATAATCTTAAGTGCCAAACAGTGTTTTGTTTTTCCATTCACAATAAGAATGACAGTCATGTGCTTTTGTAGGATGTTCATTTATATTTTAAGAGGATTTACTTTCTTCTGGTTTCTAAGTTCTAGTCCAGGAGGTTTTAGTCTGAATGCCAAATGATATGACCATGTTTAGTTCTGAGTTGTTTTAAGTCATTTTGTTACAAAGTTACTTGGAATCTTGTACTCAATTTTAACAGTATGTAAGAATAGTTATATTGTTAATTACTAAATTTCTTAGACTTGGTATTTAAAAAAAAAAAAGTGATTGTTGACATGTTTCATGAGTGTTATAATAGTACCTATGTATGAGTACCAATAAGTTTAGCCAGCTGGAACATCCTTGCTCCCCGTACTTTTTTCTAGACATGGAGCTGACCTGTGTGTACTACTGTTTTCTTGGGTATAACTTGCAGCATGTTTATCTTGAATCTTCTGACATTTCCTTGTAAGTTATTCAATTTGTAGTGTAGTTAGCAACTAATGTCTCGTGTAATTTGGCCCTTGATGATCACAAAAATGTGCCTGGAAATAGCTGAGAAGCCATCTCTGGGCATCTAAAGCCCTTCAGCTTCTGGGTCCCTAAGGTGGGTCCTGGGCCCCCGGCCACATTGTTCTGGGCCTTTGGCCTGTCGTTTGGACAGGCTGAAATTTGGACAGACAGACAACATTTCAAACTTGGCTGTCCTGTGATTAGTCTGCTTAAAATTCCTTATTTCCCCACACTGTATCAATATATACTGATGTCCTCTTATACGCAGTCTTCCAGTCCTCGTCAGAAGTTACAACTTGCAGGAGTGAAGTCATAAGTGCTTGATTTGTGTTCAAGTGGGGTGTTTTTTTGTTTTTTTTTGGGGGGGGGGGGGGCATCGATGAATAGAAACTGATTGTAGTCAACTACCCAAATTATGATGGAAAAACTGTCAACCTGGTACACATTGTTCATAACTGTTTGTTGAGATCACTCTTTCTGGCTTTTTTTTTTTTTTGCACTTTTTTTCCAAGTCAATCAATATACCTATAACTTGTAAAGTTGAAGCTTAACCTAGTTTCTGCCTAGAAGTCAGAAAACTTTGGTGGTGGTGATTATAGGCTCATTTAGGCTACATCCACACGACAACGGCGATGAGTTTTTTTTTTTTTTTTTTTTTTTTTTTTTAGCAGGTAAAAAAAAATATCGCGTCCATATGGGCAACGGATCAGTAAAATATCAGGTACATATGGCAACGCAACACTTGGTGAAAACGATGCAATACACATGCCACACCTCTACGTGCGCTGTAAGACGGTCCCATCGGAGACACCAGAACAATAGAAGTAGGACGCATGCGCATAAACCCCTTCTTCTACCCGGCGTGAATGAGTGCTGCTTGTTCTAGTCATGTGGTTGTGACGTCATCGTAAACAAATCCGTTCTACTCATCCAGACGACTTCACAACGGCGCCGTTGCCAGATTTTTCCACTCTGGAAACCGTTCAAAAAATATCGTTTTAGGGCACCCAAAACGCCGGTGCCGTGTGGACGCCAGGCCGAAACGATAAACAATTTTATCGGATTCACCTGAATCCGTTGCCGTGTGGACAGGCCTTAGTCATGCTGGTATTTTTGACTAGTCTTGAAGCCAGTATGGAGCACTTGCATGTGACGTCACAGCCGATCCAGATTGTGACAGACGCCATCTTGTCGGTCAAACGCCATATTCCGCCTTCTACTTCTGGTTCTACTTCTACCTTTTCTTCTGGAAAACCCTACTATATACAATTCTACTACAACGGCTGCGGCTACAAGCTCTCCCTACCTGTGCACGTTTTTTTATGTTTTTTGTGTGTATTTTTGCGTGTTGTTCGTCTGTACCAGACTTCAATATCCACTACAACCGTATGGACTTACTGTACATTGGTTTCCAGCAGAAAATGACGGTTTGTAGCGATTTCCATCGCATGCACAACATTCCGGACGAGAGAAAAAAAAAACATTCCGGACGAGATAGCGAGACCAGCGGGGTCTCCGTGGATTGTTATCGGAAGCAAAGCGAAGGAGGCGGTGCCGGGAGCGGAAGCAAAAGCAAGGCTGCAGGCAGAGCCGGCCTGTTGACTAAGCTCAGAAAACAGCCACTCAAATCTCCACTGCCAAGCCTCTACCTCTCCAACACCAGATCCATGTAAACAAGACGGACGAGCTGGAATTACCTTATTCTATTCTATAATCGGCTGGTCAGTGCTATACTCAATACTTAAGTGACTTACCCATCCAATGAGGATTCTTGTTTACAAGATGCCACATCTGAGTCGCTGACAAATCCTGAATTTCTGTAAAGATAACTGTCCAGAGATTTATAAGCATGCAGTGCTTCACCACTGAACAGCGAGGGAAAGTTAATGAGGTAATTATACACGTCCGGGTATTCCGCTGACAGTTCAAAATCCGGTCGTGAAAACTCTGTCCGGAAAGCCATAAGGGTCACAAATCTGTAGATCGTTTATTTTAGATATGTATCTAGTTATCTGTTCATTAGAAAAATGAGCCGTGTAGTCCGTCGGTTGAAATTGATCCATTCTGTACACGAGTGCAGCAGTATTCAGCGGTGTTTTTGACCGACAAGTTGGCGGTTGTGTACTTTCCGGTCACGTGACTGCAAGATCTCTATTAGTGGCGAAGCCAGAAGTAGGTGTAATGGTGGTATGCTTTATTCTTATCCTATGTCCCTGTGAATGTTTTTGTGTTGGTTACTATCACAGCATACAGGCATGCTATTTGGTCGCGGATCAGTGAAAATTCGCGGGTTTGAATACATTTAGAAAATTTTGTGAAATGCCAAAATGCTCAAAAATCGGGAGAGGTGTTGACTTGCGGTAAATGTGCAAACGTAATATTTGCTATTTTGCATCTGATTCTGTGTCCCATTTCGTGTTTTACGGACTGACCTTGACTCCGATTGTGTGTGTGTGTAACTAGGTTCGTGATTGGAAGAAAATGTGTCAAGCAGTAGTAATGTAGCCAATCGGTGACGTGAATATATTGTAGCTCGTTCTTGCTTTTTTACAACATGGTAACCACATTTCGAAGTTAGAAAGCGAATATTTTGAACAATGGCAAAAATTTATTGATCGAAAAGAAGAAAACTTAGCAAGGGAAGTTGATAGTGGGTGCAGAGTGAAATGGAATTGGGAATGGTGCTCAAAACCATTGAGTTGTTTATAATGATAAAGAAATGGACACCACTGTGGGGGAATATTACTGGAAAGTTGACATTGCTGGTAATTGCAGGTGCATCTTGTGTGATGCAGAGACTAACTATGCTGATCGTGGTTGTGTTGCCCTGGTCGACCATATCAAAACAAAAGGACACACACGGAAACTGTATGAAAAGCGTTCAGATCATCAACTGCCAAATAATTTTTTTCACTCGTCACCGGGAAGATGCACAAAAACAAGATTTGGTCTTTTTAAACTAAATTTGTTTTTGCCTTGGGTTTTGTTACTACCTTGGGTCCACTTTTCAGAGGATATATGTTCTGGAAGGTTTACATCAAGCTTTGCTATGCACAGCTTATGGTCTGCATGCAGTATTTACAGCTTGGTTCTTGTTGAGGCTCTTGCAGTGTGCCTTTGGAATATTTTTGTAACTTTTGTAATTGTATGCCTCTTTAGTCATCTGCTCATACAATACTACAGTCTGAATTTGAGTATATAGTGCAATACAAAGGCAAGACTCAAGTTAAACATCTTTTGTATCTACTACCAGGAGTGATCGAATAAAAATGAATGCTTTTGACTTTCCTATCATGTCTTAAATTATATTTCAGTGTAATGGATTGTAAGTAAAATATTCAAACCTGGAATATACAGCATTACTGATATGATTTTTTTTTTTTTTTTTTCTCCTCCACTTTTAGACTAAGATGAAGAGACGAGCTGTTGGCATCTGGCACTGTGGGTCCTGCATGAAAACTGTAGCTGGAGGTGCCTGGACATACAAGTAAGAATGTGCTTTGTTTATCTCGTCTAATGTGGTTTATGGCATTTTAAAAGTAATAAAGTCCTTACTTTTTTATTAAAGCATTTCTACTTCTCTTCCACAGCACAACATCTGCTGTCACAGTCAAGTCTGCCATCAAGAGACTGAAGGAGATGAAGGACCAGTAAACTGGGACTTTGTTTTTGTACAGATTAAAACCACCTTGTCTCGGACTCTGCGTTTTCAGCATGGCTCTTTAGGCCTGCAATAAACTTAAGTCTTGAGTGGGATTTTGCTTCTGATTCTTTTGTTCTGTATTAAAGCCAAAAATGAACCAGAATTATTCTGATTTAAAGACAAGTGATTTTTAATCACCAAGGTTATGTAGAATGGCGTGTGTATGTGCATGTCAAATATCTGAAACTTTTGTCAGTTAAAGTTTCGCAACAGGCAGTTAGAAATCTACGTTTATATATACTTAAGTGAAATGAGAGGATGGTGTTAATAAAAAAAATAATATAAAAGTAGAATCTAAAAGCATTGCAATATAAGGTACAATATTAATGTAAAAGTATACATTTAATGCCTGTTCTAGGAAAGGGGTTATATGAAGGGGAATCGTATACCAATGGGCTAAATGTCTTACTTTGCATCAAGTATAGTACCGTGATGGTTGCAGTGTAATAATGTCAATCTCTTAGGATAGAAATAACTTATTTTGGGAGGGCAGCATTAGCTCTACAGCTGGCACTAATGCAATTACCTATTGCAATTATTTTGTGATTGCATTCAATCACAAAATAATTTGTTCTGTGTTAGAAGTGTACAAAATCCTGTGGAGGTTTAGTTTGTGCCTATGTTTTAGGGTTTTATTCTGAACACACTTTGTATCTCCTTGAGTTTAGGTTGTTAGTATCAACTTTTGGAGGCATGGTGGTGCAGTGGGTAGCAGTGCCATCTTAGCTCCAGGGTCCCTGATTGGACCCTGAGCTCAAGTTACTTTCAGTGCGAAGTTTCACGATTTTCCTCTATTCATATGGATTTCCTCCCACTTAAAAGCATGCTTATATGTGGATTAAATTTGCTCAACTGTTACTAGGTGTGAATGTGTGTGATAGTTTGGGATAGATTTGTCATCCAGAGTGTATTTGCAGCGTGTTTGCGGGATAGGCTCTGGATCCATGATGACTCTGACCAGGGTAAAGAAATTACTGAAGATAAACTGATGAACATCTACTAAAGGTGTAAGCATTTTAAGGCTTCTTTGTAGATTTGCCCAAGGATTCATTTGATTTATTAACCATATGTTCAATCTTGCTTTAATCCAAGTTTAGAATGGTCTGTGCACACCATAGATGTTGCACCACTGGACTTCCATATGGGGCAAAATGCAAGTTCTTCACTGATGATTACTCAAGTAAATCCCCCAGCCTTTCAACGTTTGGGACACATCAGTTGCAGAGATGTTTTATTTCGGATAGCCTAAAGTACTGGACGTCCTGTAAGGAGACTTTCACTACAGCAGGGCTGCCCATTTGCTGTGATAAGGGACCACAATGGAAACAAGTTTTTACGCTTTTTTGTGTCATCCCTGCCACACCTGTTCCGTTTTTTATTGTACGTTTATGGCCAAATAAACAAACAAACAAACAATGGGAGAACCCATTCACCATGTCAACGTTTTCCTTGCTTTCCTAAAAACCCCGAAAAGACAGCAGAGCCCCAAAAAATAAAATGTCCAGGAGAATAAAAATTATTCAAGACAGATGATCTACTACTACCTCTGATCCATCTATCTATCTTATACTACTACACTTATGTTAACTATATATCTGCAAACCATTTAATTTATGCAATTTTTATCTTTAAATTTGTAGTTATATATATATTGCTGATGTAACAATGTAAATTTCCGCTTGTGGGATAATAAAAGGCTATCTTATCTTACCTCTGATTGAGCTATCTATCTCTCAGTACTACCTCTGATCTCTGATATTAGGTGATCGGAAAAGGCAGAGATGTATTTGACTCAGAAAAAAGTTAAAGCAGAATGTGGGTGTAAAAAACATTTTTAATATTAAGGCATTAATGTCTTATTTTAACTAGGGATTTATCATCAAAACATCTATAAAGTGAATCGTTCAACATCGTCTCAGATTTTGTTCGTCATTCTCATTGTTGTCGCATGCGTTTTGCGTCACTTCCGCGACGCACGCGGTTTTTTTTTTCCAGGCTTCTCCATGTTTAGAGCTGACTAGCGCGCTTTATATCATATCATATATATATTATAGTATTTAATTTATTACAGATAGCAGATTTGGTTTACAGTCATGGCGGCGGCTCCTGTAAGTGGAAGGAAGAGAATCCTGAAGGAAGAAGATATGACCAAAGTGGAGTTTGAGACCAGTGAAGAGGTTGATGTTACGCCGACTTTTGATACGATGGGCCTGCGGGAGGACCTGCTCCGCGGGATCTACGCTTACGGTACAGTCCGAGGATTGGGGCCTACTCCAGGGCTAGCTAACTTTTCGTTATTTTGGGGAAGGGACGCTGTATAAAAACTTATCTTCTACCGTCGTGTAATGGTAATAAATAGCTTATCTCACAAATCTGTATGAGAAGAATGCATCTGAAAGATGTTAACTACATTGTTTGCGGTTTGAAACCTGACGTTGCTAGTTCGGCTAGTTAGCAAGTTAAGATGGCGTGTTTATTTTCCTCAGCCGTATTCAGACAAGTGCTGGATCATTAGACATCGAGGCGGGGTTTGAGAGTATATACTAGTGCATCTCAAAAAATTAGAATACCATGAAAAAGTTCCTTTTTTTCATAATTTAATTCAAAAAGGTAAACTTTCATGTATTCTATATTCATTACATGTAAAGTGAAATATTTAAAGCCTTTTTTGTTTTAATTTTGATGATTATGGCTTAGCTTATGAAAATCAGAAATCCAGTATCTCAAATTATTAGAATATTCCCTAAGATCAATCAAAAAAAGGATTTACAATACAGAAATGTCCAACTTCTGAAAAGTATATTCATTTATACACTCAATACTGGGTTGGGGCTCCTTTACCATGAATTACTGTATCAGTGCGGTGTGGCATGGAGGTGATCAGTCTGTGGCACTGCTGAGGTGTTATTGAAGCCCAGGTTGCTTTGATAGTGGCCTTCAGCGTATCTGTATTTTTGGGTCGGGTGTTTCTCGTCTTCCTCTTGACAATACCCCATAGATTCTCTATGGGGTTCAGGTCAGGCAAGTTGGCTGGCCAATCAAACACAGTAATATCATGGTCAGCAAACCATTTGGTAGTAGTTTTGGCACTGTGGGTAGGTGCTAAGTCCTGCTGGAAAAGGAAATCAGCATCTCCAAAAAGCTCATCAGCAGATGGAAGCATGAAGTGCTCTAAAATCTCCTGGTAGATGGCTGTGTTGACTTTGGAGTTGATAAACTACAGTGGACCAACACCAGCAGATGACATGGCATCCCAAATCATCACAGACTGTGGAAACTTCACACTGGGCTTCAAACACCTTGGATTCTGTGCCTGTCCACTCTTCCTCCAGACTCTAGAACCGTGATTTTCCAAATTAAATGCAAAATGTACTTTCATCTGAAAAGAGGACTTTGGACCACTGAGCAACAGTCCATTTCTTTCTCTCCTTAGCCCAGATAAGACACTTCTGACATTGTCTCTGGTGGGGTTTACATTAGACCGTATCAGTGGATCATCAGATTAACGTTTTTAAAAACGATTAGCGTGCACACAGCAACGCCAATACACGATTCGCGTGCACACAGCAACGCCAATACACGGATACGCTAATTACATGACTAATTCGGCACGTAAGTTGAAATGTGTCAGTGCAGCTCATCGCTTCCTCCTCAGCGGCTGCGCTCCAAATCACTCCGCCCTGAACAGCGAGTGCCCTCTGGAGGGTGCGCACTCAGGCCCTGCGCAGCTCACAGAGCGCGCGAGTGTAGTGCACGAGCAGTGATTCGGGACTGAGCCTCTGTGTGCAAGTCACTTACCACTTGCAAGTGGAAGGATGGCAAGCCTAAAGACCATCATAACTACACAATGGGCAGTATTTGCATCAGTATTTGCAATATTTTCATACTTTTATACTCTTTAATGAAAGGTGATACAAGGCGGAAGTCCGCGCCGTTTTTCAGCAGTCGCGTCACATGACCAACGCCAGCGAATCAGGAAGGTGGCTGTCACAGTGACGTTGTCCAATGACGACGCCAGCTAGAGCTCAGCACAGCGTATCCGCGTATTCTCAATGTTTACACAGCACCGGATCAGACACAATCTGGATTGAATACGTGGACCCTGGCGGATTCCCGTTTCCCGGCGTTTCCAGGCGTTTTAATGTAAACGGACAGTGCATCCGTGAAGAAAACGAGACAGATACAGTCTAATGTAAACTTGGCCTCTGGCTCAGGAGTAGCTTGATATTAGGAATGTGAAAGTTGTATCCCCTTTCTTGAAGATGTCTGTTCGTGATGGGTCTTGATACACTGACACCAGCCTCAGTCCACTCCTTGTGAAGCTCTCCCAAGTTCTTGAATCAACTTTTCTTGACAATCCTCTCAAGACTGTGGCCATCCCTGTTGCTTGTGCACCTTTTCCAGCCACCCTTTTCAGCAATGACCTTTTGTGGCTTACCCTCCTTGTGGAGGGCATCAGTGATCATCTTCTGGACAACAGTCAAGTCAGCAGTCTTCCCCATGATTGTGGTTGTGTGTACTGAACTAGACCGAGAGATACTTACTTACTTACTTACTTGTTCATACTGTTTTACTCAAACTCGAAATGAAATATTCTAATATTTTGAGATGTTTTTTTTCTTTTTGTACTGTATGCCATACTGATGAAAATAGAAAAATGCTTGAAACATTTTAGTTTGTGTAATGAGTCTATAATATATAACCTTTTCACTTTCTTAAATAACTGATGGAAAATGTTGAACTTTTTCACGATATTCTAATTTTTTGAGATGCACTAGTATGTAGTTTTCATTCTGATGTAGTTATCCGAGCTAAACACCGCTACAACCCGACTGTTAAAGCAGCAGCTAAATATTATTGTGTGTTTACTGCCTGTGTGTCCGTTCGTATGTTCTTCAATGAAAACTGCAGGTGTAAAAATATAATTGTGGATTTTCTCCACTGTTTCTGGTCATTTAGCATAAACAGGTTCCAAAGGCTTAAACATTTTAGTTATTTGTGTGCTACATTTTTGGTTTCTTGTCACAACGATTAAATACATGTTCACCTGTTTTTCTGAGAGCTAATCTAAAAACATAAACTTGTGCTTTTTGTTTAGGTTTTGAGAAACCATCAGCTATCCAGCAAAGAGCCATTAAGCAGATTATAAAAGGGAGAGATGTCATTGCTCAGTGAGTTCTTCAGTTTATTTTCAACTCCAGCGCCGTTGTATTCTGATGTACCTGGTTTACTGTATTTTGCCAGTTCTGAAATGAGAAATAATTTTCTACACTTCATATGGGTATACGAGGGGACTTCAAAAAGTTCTCGGCCTCACTCGGAAAGTGTCACAGGAGAAAGCTTGTTCTTGCATTATTTTATAACACCGTCTCCTTTAACTTCAATGCACTTGGTCCACCGATGTTCAAGCTTCGCTATTCTTTTGTGGAAGGTGGTCACATCTTGATCCTCCAGATACTCCTCAATAGCATGGATGACTACTTCATCACCCTGATAATGGCGAACACGCAAGTGGGATTTCAGTTTGCTAAACAGACAAGTCAGACAGTGCCAGGTCGGGTGAGTAAGGAGCATAGGGCAGCAGTTCAGAGCCACATTTGGCTGCTTCTGCCCCTGCCACCTGTGCTGTGTGGACGGGCACATTGTCCTGGAGCAACAGCATGCCACCTCGAAGTTTTCCTTTCCTTTTTTCTTTGATTGCTTCTTTCATTTGAGTTTTTGTGGACAGTGATATAAGGCTTTATAGTATGCAGTTATGCCCCAAAACGGGAGGTGAGGCCGAGAACCTTTTGAAGTACCCTCATAAGTAATGCTTTCTACGCTTCAAATGTACATCGGCTTTAACTAGAATTCACTCTTCTTTTATTTGTAATTTCCATTTTAAACACCTTGCACCATACAGCCTAAATGTACAGCACTAGCATTTGTCAGTACTAAGATTATTAGCAAGCAATTAAAAAAAAAAATTGAAATCAAGAAACCGCAATGGCAAAAATCTGAGGAAAAGTAACCACTGAAGATATTCATAAACATCAGAAGATCCTTAGAGGCAACTGGAATAAAAGTCTGCATTTATATCCCATTGAAAAATATTTAGAGAGTTTTACTATTAATATCTTGGTGCACATTGATTTTTTTTTTTCTTCCTCCACCATTTTGTTGCTTGATTTAATTTGCATTAAATGTCTTACTGGCCTCATCATTTTGAAGTATGGGGATGCAAACTTCTGCTTCTTCTCAAGAAACTGATTTTTCCCCTTCAGGTCACAGTCTGGTACTGGTAAAACAGCCACGTTTTGTGTATCAGTGCTGCAGTGTCTGGATATTCAGGTAGCTGAACATGATGTCCTGCTTCACTGTAGTCTTCCACTTATGTGACACTCATATACACTGCTTTATCTGTTGCTCACTTTGTATTCTCCTTAATGAATAGGTTCGTGAGACCCAGGCGCTAATTTTGGCTCCAACGAGAGAGTTAGCTGGGCAAATTCAAAAGGTAAATAGTTTTAAATATATTAATTGTTAATGTTATGTATCAGAAGATGTCTCAGATTCACCGAAGGGCTTTCTCATGCAGCATTGTTTAATTTTGATCCTGTTTTAAAGGTTCTTCTTGCTCTGGGTGACTACATGAATGTCCAGTGCCATGCCTGTATCGGTGGCACGAATGTGGGTGAGGACATCAGGAAGCTTGACTACGGTCAGCATGTTGTAGCAGGAACCCCTGGCAGAGTGTTTGGTAATTGTTTATATTTATTGTACTATTAATTGGTTATGATGTAGTTTGACTCAAGGTGGTGAGTATGAACACTTTCACGTCCTCCTGCAGATATGATCCGTCGGAGAAGTCTGAGGACACGTGCCATCAAGATGCTGGTTCTGGATGAAGCTGATGAAATGCTAAACAAAGGTCAGCTTGTTTCAGACAGAAGATTCGACTGAGATTGGGGGGGGGGATTTTTATTTGTATATACATACACCTACAGTACCACTCAAAAGTTTGGGGACACCTACTTATTCAGGTTTTTCTGTATTTTAACTATTTTCTACGTTGTAGAACAAGACTGAAGACATCAGAACTATGAAATAACATGGAACATATGTGGTTAAAAAGTATGCCTCGTAGTTTAGTCTTGTCAAAAGTTAATTAGTAGAATTGCTTGCTGCCTTAACGCGTTTGATGGTCTTAAACAGTAAACAATAAACATACAGTAAATAGCCCAATTTCACAACTGTAGTAATCCATATTATATCATGAACCGTTCAGCTAAGTAAAGAGCAACGACATCCATCTTTACTTTAAGACATGAAGTGTCTTTTAGTTAATAAAAATAGAGAAAAAAAAACGTTGAATTAGATGTGTCCAAACTTTTCATTGGTGCCGTGTATAGACCTGTGGGCTGCTCCCCCTTTTCCCCCTTTCTTCTTTCCTTCAGATTTTGTCTAATCCTTGTGTGCAGGTTTTAAGGAGCAGATTTATGATGTGTACCGATACCTGCCTCCTGCAACTCAGGTGGTTCTGATCAGTGCCACGCTGCCACATGAGATCCTGGAGATGACAAACAAATTCATGACAGACCCCATCCGCATCCTGGTCAAACGGTAAGGAAGAGTATAGTACTTACCATTAGGCCTAAGCTATAGGCATGTTTCCATACAAAAGCAGAACACAGAAAAGATTGAGATTGAAGTTGTGCACAGTTGAAATTGTCACAGTTGCATTCTGTATTGTCTGTGGTACTGGTAAAATTTTGTTTTCAGAGGTTACATATAGCATAATTGCTCATAGTTGTCTTCTGTCTCTTGGCTTTAATCAGTGTCCTTATGCCATTGATTCTGAAATTGTTCATAATCCAGAGCTTTCACTGCTGAATATGAGCATCAGTAGGAAGTTTCAGAGTATCCGTAAAATGAGTTCATCTGAGTGGAGAAGCATTGTCAGTATTCCAGTACTTTAGGTTGGGAAATATGACAATAAAATTGTCAGTTTTTTTCCCTGAGATATTAAGGCTGTCATCATCTTTTTATTAAATTAACAAAATTAATTAAAAATAAGTGAATACAAATTGACTGGAAGCAGCTTATATTTGAGTGTTAATTTTTACAGATTAAAAAAAAATTCACCTTTTCAGCATCAAATACCTAATTTTATAAATAAGTAGTTTTTAAAATTGTATAGAAAAATCCATTAGTTCACGAAATACTGGCAATTTGTGAGCACACCTATATTTTCTGATGCAAACTGTATACAAAGGACTGCTGCCTTCGTATGTTTTTGTTATATTGTCCACCTCTAATTTCTATTATTTGTTTTTGTCTACTTTCTTAGTTGAGAAGAATAATGTAAATTTTGCTCTGTGCAGTGATGAGTTAACACTGGAGGGCATTAAGCAGTTCTTTGTGGCTGTGGAGAGAGAAGAGTGGAAGTTCGACACACTGTGTGACCTCTACGACACGCTGACCATCACACAAGCGGTCATCTTCTGCAACACCAAGCGAAAGGTCAGTACCGTGTTCATAAACATAATGCTGTGCTCATACTGACAGCCTTGTGCCACTCAACTCGCTCTGTTGGTAATTTGGGGGAATTATGAATAACTTGTTGCCTTTTTCCCCCGTTAATTTATTGGCAGAGCCACACAGTGATAGAATTGACACTACATATACCCAGAAGCTTGCAGAATCTATGTATAACCCTCGTTTGACCACAAATGTAATTTGGAGGGTTGCTTAAATAAAAAATTCTAAAGGGCTTGTGTATGAAATGAATCTGTCCCGTACATGACTTGGCAACTAGTGTATATCAAATAGCTTCTTGAATTTTGCTCTTCACAATATTTGTCACTTGTTTGATGGACTAAAAGTCTCTGATGTACTTAAATAGGAAGGCAGAAACACCAGCTTTGGCTTGTTTTTTGTTTAAATCGAAAACATCAGGCCCATAGCAGCACTGACTTGGGAGCTATGATAAGAAACATGTACATCATGGAACCAAAAAACACCAGTGTTTCACAGTGAGAGGAAACCATCCCTCAAGTCCATTGGCAGTTGCCATATTGCTTAACTTAATTAAAAAAGCAGCATTAAAAAGTTTTATTTATTGATTTAAAAAAAAATATATATAATATGGCCTACCATGTTTAATCCTTATTCCCACAACGATTCCATGTAGGTGGACTGGCTGACTGAAAAAATGAGGGAGGCAAACTTCACTGTGTCCTCGATGCATGGAGACATGCCACAGAAAGAGAGAGAGTCCATTATGAAGGAGTTCCGATCTGGAGCCAGGTAATGGGTCTGTTGTTCCAAAACCTAAAAGGTTGCACTGAACATGCTGAAAAAGTCAAACAAGGTGGGATATGATATTTAAGAAAGAACACTTGTCATGATACAAAAGTTTCAGTTGATGGCATGTTGAATTGGGATATCAACTTCGAGAAAAATACATATATTTCATTGCTAAAATTAATGGGTTTTGGGTGTTTAAATCGCCAAAATCCATCAGCTTCGCCCCCTGGTCCATCACCAAGACGTTGCCCCTGGACCCCACCGGGGACCTGTGGGCCCCCCCCCTGCTACTTTTCAGATTTTTTTCTCAACATGCACTCTCATCCCTGAATACATCAACCTGAACAACTGAGCTGCTGATTCCCACTGTAGTGCCTTTATGCATCTGTTCCATCATGACTGACTCTAGGACCAAACGTTTACATATTACATACAGTACTCATTTTTTTTCCCCCCCTTCTGTTTTCATCCTGTTTTTAATGAAAATTAGTATCACATCACAACTTGGTAATGTGTTTTGAAAATTTATTTACTTTTAAGGTATAATGAAAGTAAGGCGTGATTTTTTTTAACTCCCCACCAAAGGCATTATGTCTAACTGGTTTTTGGTACCTCTAAGATTACCGATGTAGTTAAGGGCAAGGGTGCGAGCGCTGTGTGTATGGGGTTTCATACCATACACGAATACAGAACAGTCCAGAAAACTGTTGAAAATGTACAAAATGGAAGTGTGAAATGATCAGACATTAGTTAGCTCTCATAAAAGAACTTTGATCATTTGTTTGAATCTCCAAAAACTTTAATCCAAGTATGTCTTTCTTCCTGACATTGTGACCTACAGCCCCAAGTTCCTTTGGTTTACTTGTTTTTGAATTTGCAGTGTAGAAAAGTCCTTTACTAAAATATAAAAGTTCTCTTGTTCGTGTGTTGTAGCCGAGTGTTGATCTCTACAGACGTGTGGGCCAGAGGGTTGGACGTGCCACAGGTCTCTCTGATTATCAACTATGACCTTCCCAACAACAGAGAGTTGTACATTCACAGGTATGAAGTCATCTTTATCAAACACTATTTGAACTCTTAATACAGGAATAAAACCCTGTAGAACAGGAGACCTTGCTGCTCTTCTGCTTCCATTACCTTGTTCTTATAGTACCACAGCACTGTAGAATTCTGGATTCTGATTGGCTTGCAGGTGTTGATTTAATCTTTAACAGTAGCTCTGACAGTCGTACCTGGTGTACAGTGGTGCTTGAAAGTTTGTGAACCCTTTAGAATTTTCTTTATTTATTCGTAAATATGACCTAAAACATCAGATTTTCACACAAGTCTTAAAAGTAGATAAAGAGAACCAGTTAAACAAATAAGACAACAACATTATATTTGGTCATTTATTTATTGAGGAAAATGATCCAATGTTACATATCCGTGAGTAGCAAAAGTATGTGAACCTTTGCTTTCAGTATCTGGTGTGACCCCCTTGTGCAGCAATAACTGCAGCTAAACATTTAAGAAGAAGAAACCTTTGTCACATGCACACTTCAAGCACAGTGAAATTCATCCTCTGCATTTAACCCATCTGAAGCAGTGGGCAGCCACACACAGCGCCCGGGGATCAGTCAGGGGTCAGGTACCTTGCTCAAGGGCACCTCAGCCCAAGGCCGCCCCACGTCAACCTAACTGCATGTCTTTGGACTGTGGGGGGGGAAACCGGAGCACCTGGAGGAAACCCACGCAGACACGGGGAGAACATGCAAACTCCACACAGAAAAGCCCCCGCTGGCATCGAACCCAGAACCTTCTTGCTGTGAGGCGACCATGCTAACCACTACACCACCGTGCTGCCCAAACAGTTTCCGGTAATTGTTGATCAGTCCTGCACACCGGCTTGGAGGAATTTTAGCCCATTCCTCCGTACAGAACAACTTCAACTCTGGGATGTTGGTGGGTTTTCTCACATGAACTGCTCGCTTCAGGTCCTTCCACAACATTTCGATTGGATTAAGGTCAGGACTTTGACTTGGCTGTTCCAAAACATTAACTTCTTATTCTTCTTTAACCATTCTTTGGTAGAACGACTTGTGTGCTTAGGGTCGTTGTCTTGCTGCATGACCCACCTTCTCTTGAGAGCTAAAGATCACGTGGACAAGCCAGAATGCTATTGGAAAAATGTTTTGTGGATGGATGAGACCAAAATAGAACTTTTTGGTTTGGTTCATGGACAGATGTCCTGACATTTTCCTTTAAAATTGGCTGGTATAATTCAGAATTCATTGTTCCATCAATGATGGCAAGTCATCTTAGCCCAGATGTAGAAAAACAGGCCCAAACCATGATACGACTACCACGTTTCACAGATGGGATAAGGTTCTTATGCTGGAATGCAGTGTTTTCCTTTCTCCAAACATAACCCTTCTCGTTTAAACCAAAAAGTTCTATTTTGGTCTCATCCGTCCACAAAACATTTTTCCAATAGCATTCTGGCTTGTCCACGTGATCTTTAGCAAACTGCAGACGAGCAGCAATGTTCTTTTTGGAGAGCAGTGGCTTTCTCCTTGCAGCCTTGCCATGCACACCATTGTTGTACAGTGTTCTCCTGATGGTGGACTCATGAACATTAGCCAATGTGAGAGCAGCCTTCAGTTGCTTAGAAGTTACCCTGGGGTCCTTTGTAACCTCGTCAACTATTACACGCCTTGCTCTTGGAGTGATCTTTGTTGGTCGACCACTCCTGGGGAGGGTAACAATTGTCTTGAATTTCCTCCATTTGTACACAATCTGTCTGACTGTGGATTGGTGGAGTCCAAACTCTTTATAGACCCTTTTCAGTCACGTGACCTTCGTAAACGCGACCACCATTTTGGACATGTAGCGGACTTCGGCTCGAATTGGTTTGAATGCGAGGAAGGCGACAAACGGAGAACATGCAAGAAAAAGGAGCGAGATGCAGAAAACACCTTCGCTATCCAGCGACGTAGGGCATTTACAGGCGAGCAGAGGGAGAAATAACAACAGTAACGACACATTAGCAACGCCGTACAGAAATAACGGTTTATGGCATAGACCCTTTCGGTTCTCGCTCATCTAGCTGCTACAATGACTGCTTAGACTGCAACAATAATACCTAACACACATTTAAGTATCCGTCGTAAAGACGTGAAACTCGTCGAGTGACGAGTGTGTTCATTGATAAGCTAACACAATCTAAAAGTAGACATACCATCACACTGCCCTGGCGCTGTGTACAGTTTACCTTCTATGGTTTATGCACTCACTATTTGCCATTACTTTCTCCAACCGTTGTTACAGATTACAGGGAACGGCCTGGATTTAAGAGACAAATACATGTTCCTCTTGTTTTGAACACTTTTTTTTGTAGGCAGTGCTTAATTTGTAAAGTGGGAGGTCCCGGAGCGCAGAGGATGAGCGGCTCCGGTGCGGAAAAAAAGAGGGGGGGAGGGGGGCGTGGCGCTGCGCTTCTGGGCATGTTTTGTAATAACACTGCAAATTAAGTTCATCTGCAGATATTTTGTGGATGTCGTTTCATGAGAGAAATCACCAACAAGACAGATATCAAAATCAGACATTAACACTAAATAAACTTGCATTTTTTTATTTAATTATTATTATTATTATTTTTTTGTTACATAGTCAAGAGAGGTGTCGGATCACCGGATCCAGTGTAAATAGCTGCCGGAGCCAACGCCCAAGGTTCCGGAGCGCGCTCCGGCTTGCTCCCCCTCAAATTAAGCGCTGTTTGTAGGACACTGCCTCTGATCTGTCCTACAGTCTACCAACAGCAAAGGAACACAACGCTAGCTAATGTCGTTAGCTAATAGCTACTACAGAAGAACAAAGAGGTTACAATGGGTTATTTTAGCCTATTTGGTTACACACTCGCTGCCACAGAATGTTAACAGCAATGTAATGCCTTTTCTGGCTAATTTTATTCGTCTTACCTCCAACAAAGTGGTCACTACACAAGCGTTGGTATGCCGCTATCCATCTTCTCCGTCGGTCAGCATCTACCGGGAACCGATAAAATGATAACCCTTGCCTTGTTTGTTGATGGTTACTACATCCAGGTGCACAACAATATAGTGGTATGATGGAAGTCTTGCTGAAAATAAACACTTTCTTTGCTGCCGTTCCTCAATGCTGGCTGTGGTAAACTACTGGTAGTACACGTCCAAAATGGTGGCTGCGTTTGTCGTGACGTCACGTGAAAAGGGTCCATAGATGGTTTTGTAACCTTTTCCAGCCTGATGAGCATCAACAACGCTTTTTCTGAGGTCCTCAGAAATCTCCTTTGTTTGTGCCATGATACATTTCCACAAATGTGTGTTATGAAGATCAGACTTTGATAGATCCCTGTTCTTTAAATAAAACAGGGTGCCCACTCACACCTGATTGTCATCCCATTGATTGAAAACACCGGACTCTAATTTCACCTTCAAATTAACTGTTAATCCTAGAGGTTCACATACTTTTGCCACTCTCAGATGTATAATATTGGATCGTTTTCCTCAATAAATAAATGACCAAGTATAATATTTTTATCTCATTTGTTTAACTGGGTTCTCTTTATCTACTTTTAGGACTTGTGTGAAAATCTGATGTTTATTTATGCAGAAATATAGAACATTCTAAAGGACTCACAAACTTTCAAGCACCACTACGTTTAAAATCACAGCTATATATCCGTGTGCTTATTCTAATGTGTTATTTCTATCGTAACAGTTTATTCAGGGAATTGTATAGTGAATGCTTCACAAAAGTAGATTAAAAGCATGGTGAAATTTCCTGTGATATTTACTTAGCATTTTTGGAAGGAGTCTTCAGGATCTGTGCTTTTTAACAGTAAAATATTTAGTTTTCTGACATGAAAAAGTTTGCAGGGCAGAAGGCTTTGCAGTTTCTCTATAACGGGACAAGCTGTGTGTGGGGTGTGTCGTCTCCCCCTTCTTAACTTTTGTGGGGGGGTGGAAATGTCCTGGTGTAAGAACAACTGTTTACAACTGCCATTAACCCAAGTGAGAACAAGAACTAACTTGCTTGACTGACACTGCACAACGTTAAAAGTAACTATAAATTGATGTTTAATTAATAAAAAATGATTATTGGCAAATTGCTGTGGTATAAGAAGAAAATTTTGATGTGCTTTTTCCGATAACATTTATAGCACTTAATGAACATGGTTACAAAGCATATTTACAGAAATCTGGACATGGATTTAAATTTTTAAACTAAATTAAAGGGTGTTCCAAGTGTTTTTGTACATAGGGGAAATTGAAAAATGAAAAATTTTGGAAGACATTTTGCTTAAGTGTTAATTTCCCTTGTGTCTGGAGACTTTTTTGAGAGAGACCCTGTATTATTAATTGAAGGTTTAATGTAGAGGAGGTGAAATATCATGGGCTTCTGTATTGCAAGAATCGATAGAGTATAATGAATGAAGTGCAAACCTGGAGTGTAACGGATGTTTCTCTCTCTCCAGAATTGGACGATCAGGTCGTTATGGCCGGAAGGGTGTGGCAATCAACTTTGTAAAGAACGACGACATCCGCATCCTCCGTGATATCGAACAGTACTATTCCACACAGATTGATGAAATGCCAATGAACGGTATGATTAATGCACTTCCTGTATACATTTAAACTGATTTCTGGTGTGTGTGTCTGGCTAGTCTAAACGCTAAGCTTTTCTTTAATACTTGCCTGTTCATTTTGTGATGTATACTGTCTCTTTTTTTCCAGTGGCTGATCTGATCTGAAGCGGTTATGGGAGTGAAATAGAGGAGCCACTGAACCCGTTTTATTTGCTTTTTTTTTTAAATGTGGTTGTTTTGTTTTATTTAGATCAAGTTACTTATTGTTGATGGATGGGCTGCTCTCAGTAGATGTTTGTGAGATTTACTGTGGGGGTTTTGTAAATAAAGAATCTTTTTGTTGGAACCTTTCACCTCTCTTCATTTTGAAAATAGCAGTCAGTAGTAGATTGTACCATAATTTTAGAGCTGTGAGTTCTTTCATTCTCTCTTTATTCACATCCATTCTGTATTCATGTGATGTGTAGGTTCAGCTCTAAGCTCTGTATGCTTCTTCTATTTTTAATTTGCTTTTTGAAAAATAACAGGATTATTTACTCACATTTTCCAGAATTTTTTTTTTTTAACCTGAACAATTTTACTCTGCACACTTACGTAAACATAATTACGCAGTAGCAATTATGAGCATCTTTGCTTAGTTGTAGATAATTAACGACTGCGGCTTGATAATTAGTTCTTATGTCTGATAACATTCAATCAATCATAACTACAGTATATGTGTATATATAGTAACGATGTGAAAGCACTGGTTCACTGCTGTCCACCAGTCAGAGTCGCATGGCATGCTGTGTCAAGGAAAGGAATAAATATGTATTCTTAACTGCGATTGATGTATCATTATTGGTATCACTGTCATTAGACAACGCAGTGATGTATTCTACATCAATAAATGATGCTATACAATTCAATGGTTCATATGCTGTAATATTCCATCCAGGTTGAGTTTGTCCATCCATTATCTGTAGCCGCTTATCCAGTGCAGGGTCACAGGCAAGCTGGAGCCTATCCCAGCTGACTATGGGCGAGAGGCGGGGTACACCCTGGACTAGGGTGGCCGGACCGTCTGTCTTTTCAATGTCTTGTCCGGCATCCGGCGCAGCATCAAGCCGGACGCACATTTGTCCTCCTTTTAGAGACGATGAGCGGAATTATATAATATCGACTTGCCAGACTGGAAGAGCAGAGTTCTAGAATAACGTTTTGTGGGGAAACTGCAGATCTGTGCTGCACACTAGTAATCTACAATAAAGAGTCTATGGCTCGATGTTTTTTGGCATGCAATACGAACTCCGCACCGCGAGGCGTTGCGCTCTATCTGATGATCTTCCTGGCGCGTGCCTAGTGCCCTGCCCTCCTGGCCCTGGCTGGGACTTGGAAACACGAGTCTGTCCGGTAGACCAGCTGCTCACACACACACGTACACAAAGACACCTACGAATTCTGAAGACACTGAAAGACTGAAGCAATGATATACTGTTTTAAAACGTTTTATAATGTTGCTGGTTATGTTGCCTATTTGTTCTTTGAGAATCTACAAATGTTGTGCTTTTTGGTACTCAGCACCTTAAGTTTAATTTCAGTGGTTTGTTACTCCACAATGTTTTTAATAAATACAAATATGGTGTTCTAGCCAATTAAGAGCTAATACATAAATTATAATAAATACTATGAATGCTGGGCGGCACGGTGGTGTAGTGGTTAGCGCTGTCGCCTCACAGCAAGAAGGTCCTGGGTTCGAGCCCCGGGGCCGGCGAGGGCCCTTCTGTGTGGAGTTTGCATGTTCTCCCCGTGTCCGCGTGGGTTTCCTCCGGGTGCTCCTGTTTCCCCCCACAGTCCAAACACATGCAGGTTAGGTTAACTGGTGACTCTAAATTGACAGTAGGTGTGAATGTGAGTGTGAATGGTTGTCTGTGTCTATGTGTCAGCCCTGTGATGACCTGGCGACTTGTCCAGGGTGTACCCCGCCTTTCGCCCGTAGTCAGCTGGGATAGGCTCCAGCTTGCCTGCGACCCTGTAGAAGGATAAAGCGGCTAGAGATAATGAGATGAGATGAGACTATGAATGCTTTAAAACGTTTTATAATGTTGCTGGTTATGTTGCCTATTTGTTCTTTGAGAATCTACAAATGTTGTGCTTTTAGTTTAATTGCAGTGGTTTGTTAACTCCACAATCTCATCTCATCTCATTATCTGTAGCCGCTTTATCCTTCTACAGGGTCGCAGGCAAGCTGGAGCCTATCCCAGCTGACTACGGGCGAAAAGCGGGGTACACCCTGGACAAGTCGCCAGGTCATCACAGGGCTGACACATAGACACTCACACTCACATTCACACCTACGGTCACTTTAGAGTCACCAGTTAACCTAACCTGCATGTCTTTGGACTGTGGGGGAAACCGGAGCACCCGGAGGAAACCCACGCGGACACGGGGAGAACATGCAAACTCCACACAGAAAGGCCCTCGCCGGCCACGGGGCTCGAACCCAGGACCTTCTTGCTGTGAGGCGACAGCGCTAACCACTACACCATCGTGCCGCCCCAATTAAGAGCTAATACATGAATTATAATAAATACTATGAATGCTTTAACCTTACTCTTTTTTTCCCAACAATCATAATCTTTAACCCTACAAAATTGTGATGTTGATTTCGCCAAACTTGAGTGACTTGCATAAAAATAATCCACTCAATCTTGCCACTGTGGTTTACATAAAAATTTGAGGGCTATGAATCAGATGGGATTTGCCATTATTCACCCTAAAATTGATTAGAATGCAGGAAATTGCATCTAATGCCGCTTTTCCACTACAAACGCGGCTGAGCCGTGCCGTGCTGAATCGAGCTGAGTCGAGCTGAGCGGGGCTGTTGGAGTTGCATTTCGACTACAACCGCGCTGAACCGTGCTGGCTGGAAGTGGGTGGACACATTGGGTGGAGTTAGCGAAAGTGGGTGGACGTCACGTGATGTCGTTAAGCAGCGCAAACAGTGACATCAGTGACAGTGGCGGAACAAGTCAGAGCCGGGCCGGGGGCGGGGCAAATGACCGGGCCCTTTATTAAAGCTTATCAAAACATCATTTTAGGCTACAAAAACGAAGTCCTTCAAACGAACATGTAACTCAGACACAAAAAACATTAGGATACTGTACATGGCTCATAATAAAACATCAATAGCCTATACTGCGCACATTATTTGAAGGGCATACGAATGAGCGCTCAGAGGTTGCAACGGTGACAGGAAGAGTCAGAAATAAAAGGAGGGCGGTGCAAACCTCACTGAATGCACTGTGTTTACCAATTTCAACACTACGGGGTGCAACTATGTTATTTTGTACATTAAGTCCTTCAAACGAACATGTAACTCAAACAAAAAAACATTAGGCGACATACTGTACATGGCTCATAATAAAACATCAATAGCCTACTGCGCGCATTATTTGAAGGGCATACGACGAGCCTTGCGCTCCGCGAACTCGTCCACGATGCTCTGTATGTCACTGTACTAGGCTACAAAAACGAAGTCCTTCAAACGAACATGTAACTCAGAAACAAAAAACATTAGGATACTGTACATGGCTCATAATAAAACATCAATAGCCTATACTGCGCACATTATTTGAAGGGCATACGAATGAGCGCTCAGAGGTTGCAACGGTGACAGGAAGAGCCATGTACAGTATCCTAGTAGTCTTTTAAGCGGTAGTCTCACGACCCGAATAGTAAACAATAAACATGGAGGACATGGAGTCGTTAGTGTTGCTGGTCTTGGTGCTGTGGCTTGTTGTCACCGACAACGCCAACAGATACTGGCAAGAGCGTATAGATGAGGCGAGGCGCATAAGGCTTCAGAAATTCTCGTAATTCGTAATTATTCTTCTTCCGGGTTTGCGGTGTTTACAGATCCCAGCGCGCTCGCGGGGCGTGTGGGCATGTGAGGACACTCCTCCTCACCAATCAGTGCACAGGGGAGTGTCTGCTCACGCCCCCAACCTCACTCGGCACGGCTTGGCTCGCTTCAGCCCCACTCCAAAACGGTGCGAGTTTTAGGGGCTAAGCAGGGCTGAAACGAGCCGAGTCGTGCTGGTTTGTGGTAGTCGAAACGCGAGCCGTGTCGGGCTGAAGTGAGCTGAAGCGAGCTGAAGTGAGCTGAAAAAGGGTAGTGGAAAAGGGCCATAAGAAATACAAAATTTTCTGGGGGAGGGCCCCAGACCAGAGTGCGAATTACCCCACCATAATTGGGGGGGTCCACTATCATATCAATCGCCCCCCCCCGGTCCCATCCCATCTCCTCTATGGAAGTCGGTGTCACTAACTCTGAACAATAATTTTTAATGTCATTAAGAAGCATGACAAACCATACAGTACTACCACAGAAGAAAAACAGCAGTACAACCTGATAACCTTCTTTGTCAGAACAACCTGGGTATCAACACTACTAATGAGTCACATACAGTATATAGACACATGCAGAACAGTCCTGCTGAATGTCTTGCTCTCTTTCACCCTGCTGTGCCTCTCCTGTCTGCTGGGAACCCATTTTCTTTATTCACATGAACAGTGTATAAAACCTAACTGCACCTACACTTGTACTGTAATTGTCTGTAGATCTTAGTGCTAATATTTACTACTTACTCTTTTAGCACCAAAAAAAAAAAAAAGCCTGATGTCTGGCCCTTTTCTTTTCCTCATGTTTGGCCTACTGTCTCTGTGAATAAAATCAAACAGGGTACGCATTTGAAACTATGAATATCTTAAAAATAATACAAAAGGAATGTAAGTAAAAACAATAGAAAACAAATTCAAATACTAGCATATGCACTAGGCTATTTTGCCTAGGCTCGCCTACTACCTGGCTCTTTTTATGTTGTCCCAGTCCCCAGAGGTTCTGATTGTAATTTTACATAGGCTTAGCTAGGCCTACATCAGAACTTCTTGTGCCTAATCTCACACACAGGATGGGCCTATGTGCCAAATTAATTTCAGAATGGCACAATTTATTCATGATAAAATGAGAATGGAAACATATGGAGTTCTTCTCCTTTGAAACGAGAATCATTTCTATACCACACTGTAATAAGCTTGATTTAAATAGAGACTTAGGCCAAGTTTACATTAGACCGTATCTGTCTCGTTTTCTTCGCGGATGCACTGTCCGTTTACATTAGAACGCCTGGAAACGCTGGGAAACGGGAATCCGCCAGGGTCCACGTATTCAATCCAGATCGTGTCTGGTCCGGTGCTGTGTAAACATTGAGAATATGCGGATACGCTGTGCTGAGCTCTAGCTGGCGTCGTCATTGGACAACGTCACTGTGACATCCACCTTCCTGATTCGCTGGCATTGGTCATGTGACGCGACTGCTGAAAAACGGCGCGGAATTCCGCCTTGTATCACCTTTCATTAAAGAGTATAAAAGTATGAAAAGACTGCAAATACTGATGCAAATACTGCCCATTGTGTAGTTATGATTGTCTTTAGGCTTGCCATCCTTCCACTTGCAAGTGGTAAGTGACGCGCATGCCCGATATGCACTGAGATCTCACACACAGCAGCTCAGTCCCAAATCACTGCTCGTGCGCTCCACTCGCGCGCTCTGTGAGCTGCGCAGGGCCGGAGTGCGCACCCTCCAGAGGGCACTCGCTGTTCAGGGCGGAGTGATTTGGAGCGCAGGATGCCTGCGGAGCCGAGCGTATCCGTGTATTGGCGTTGCTGTGTGCACGCGAATCGTGTATTGGCGTTGCTGTGTGCACACTAATCGTTTTAAAAACGTTAATCTGATGATCCGCTGATACGGTCTAATGTAAACCCCACCTTAGCTTATCTTGCTAACTAACGTTGGTAACTAACGTTAAAGGAACAGTCCACCGTATTTCCATAATGAAATATGCTCTTACCTGAATTGAGATGAGCTGCTCCGTACCTATCCGAGCTTTGCGCGACCTCCCAGTCAGTCAGACGCGCTGTCACTCCTGTTAGCAATGTAGCTAGGCTCAGTATGGCCAATGGTATTTTTTGGGGCTGTAGTTAGATGCGACCAAACTCTTCCGCGTTTTTCCTGTTTACATAGGTTTATATGACCAGTGATATGAAACAAGTTCAGTTACACAAATTGAAACGTAGCGATTTTCTATGCTATGGAAAGTCCGCACTATAATGACAGGCGTACTAACACCTTCTGCGCGCTTCGGCAGCGCATTGATACGGAGCTCAGATATCAATGCGCTGCCGAAGCGCGCAGAAGGTGTTAGTACGCCTGTAATTATAGTGCGGACTTTCCATAGCATAGAAAATCGCTACGTTTCAATTTGTGTAACTGAACTTGTTTCATATCACTGGTCATATAAACAGGAAAAACGCGGAAGAGTTTGGTCACATCTAACTACAGCCCCAAAAAATACCGTTGGCCATGCTGAGCCTAGCTACATTGCTAACAGGAGTGACAGCGCGTCTGACTGCGTCTGACTGACTGGGAGGTCGCGCAAAGCTCGGATAGGTACGGAGCAGCTCGTCTCAATTCAGGTAAGAGCATATTTCATTATGGAAATACGGTGGACTGTTCCTTTAACGTCCGTCCACTGTAGCCTTCTGGCCTCAGTGGGTAAGTAATTCAACGTATAAAGACGTGACATGAGCTAAAAGAAGAGCAAATCACTTTAATAAATGAAAGTTGTAAAATAACACATTTTCAACAGGCTAAAAGTTGGTTAGCAACTAACATTACCAATGCACATCTTCTGCTGCAAACCCATGGACTGTATCTGATGAATCAACTGAATACGGTGTGGAGTAGAAGCTGGTGCTTCAAGCGCGTTCGAGCGCTGCGGTGACTAAAAATGGTACGGTCCACAATAGGGGTGTCTGTCTGAAATCGATTTACATTAAAATGTTCCTACAATAAGAATGCCGAATGGGAGTTGGTTTGAATTATATATTCCTTTTCACAATATCAGAAAAAATATCGGACCCCCCCAAAACTTATATTTTTGTCTCTTTGGGGGGTACTGGGTCTTCATTGGGGGGTATAGTACCCCCCGTAATTTGAACTATGCCCCAGACCGTTCAAATAATGTCCTCCTTTTTGGTGTTATGGAAATGGTCACCCTACCCTGGACATGGTGCCAGGTCACCACAGGGCTGATATAGAGATAAACAACCATTCACATCTACGGTTAATTAAGAGCCACCAATTAACCTAACCTGCATGTCTTTGGACCGTGGGGGAAACCGGAGCACTCAGAGGAAATCCACACCTACACGGGGAGAACATGCAAACTCCACCCAGAAAAGCCCCTGGGCTCGAACCCAGGACCTTCTTGCTGTGAGGCGACAGTGCTACACCACCGTGCAAATATTTTATGAAAGTTTTACTGATTCAAATGAAAAACTAGCCTCCTCTGTTCCATGTGAAGGTATTTTTCAAAGGCAGGAGATTAACAAGAAAAGGAGCAGATTGAGCCCCAAGACTGTTGAACAAATAGTTTTCTTAAAAATCATTAAATTACCCATTTTCAACTGTCTCACACACATTAATTCAATCATATTAACATAAAATATATTCTGTTTTCATCATGATTAACATCACTCACGTTCTAAAGAAATCAGTCCTATATATAGAGGATATTACATGGTTGCATGAAGATATGTAGTTGATCTTCGAGTGGTGAACATATTCATGAATGAGCAAAGTGAACGAGTGAAATATTTTCAACATGAGAAGATAAACTTCATATCTTCATGCCACAGTGTAATGTTCTTTATATTATATGGACAGCCACAAAAGAAAAGTTAAAATTTTTTACATTTTGAACCGGTTTGCCATTCTGACAACACGCATCTAGTCAGCGGGAAAACACTGGGAGTGATGTCATCGGAGTGAAATAAGTCACTCAGAGCCACAATTTATTTCATATGAAAAATGCAAGTTTTTTACTAAAAGTACACAAATTTATCAAAACAATTCATCGATTTCCTCACAAGTGATATTTTGAGATTTATGTCATGGGTTATTTTTTCCTCCACATGGGAAGAACATGCAGAATTCCTCTGGATTGTACCTCGTACCGGGGACCCTGGACTCCGTAGAATTACAAGCTTTCCTATCAGTTGAAAGTTAGCATGATGGCGGTGGCATGTGTAGTGTCTAACGTATACTGTAATGTTACGGAATATAGTTTAGAATGTGTTGTCAAGTCAAGATCCTTTTCATGCCAGAATCTAGTCTTCCCAGTCAGTCTCCTGTCCCAGTACTAACCAACTCTTAAGGTGTATGGGTGCAGTGCTGATCTCCACTTTTATAGCCCTCGGCCTCTCGCCTATACAGCTAGGGTTACAGTGGGGGTCTAGTCCTCTGGGAACCATGAGATTTTGATTTCCCCACTCACATCTGTATTGCAGCATGCCTTGCCAGATGATAGTAGGTACCGCTTTTATGATGGTCTTTGGTATGACTTGACCACGAGTAGAACTCAATCTCCTAGTCGAGAGGTGGACACACTAACCACTAGGCCAACTCGCGGTCATATGGAATATATTAGAAAGAGTATTCTAGAACATAGTGGAAGATGTGTTACAGAATATAGTGCGTAGAATGTTTTACAGAATACAGTGTAGAATCTGTATTAGGGCAGTGGACATGTGCCGTCCTTGACCACCATTACAATGGAGTATCAGTAAGGCGTCTCCTTCCCTCCACTAACCTGGGGTGGTGCCTTGAGCAAACACTAGCAACTCCTTGTTCCCCCTGGTTAGGGTTACAACCGAAGACTGGACTCGGCAGACTGCACGGAGGAGACCACCATCTGGTGGTTCAACGGGCAGGAAGGTGGACCCAGCAAAGCATTTGTGGAGCGCGATCAGGGCACAGTGAAACATGTAGAACACTGTTGGCCATCCACTGCATCCTGACCTAGCTCCAGCAGTCTGGATTCTGTCTTGCCCCTGGACTCAGTTAGGTCAGGACAAGAAAGCAAGGCTGATGGCTGCGCAACTCTCCCTCACTCCAATCCAAGTCACGTGCAAGTCATGACTTCAGTTTCAAATTCAAGTCCTGTAGGTTGGACAAGTGGCGAAGCAGCAGGTGCAGAAACACTGGAAGCTGTAGTCACGAACCTGCGCAGAGGCAGCCCAGGGCATAGGGTTGCTCTGCTGGAACAAAGCAGCAGCGGAGTTCGGCAGACCCCTGGGTGTCTGAGCAGCCCTGTTTAGGATTCACTCTGCTCACCTCCATGGAGGAAGGGGCTAGAAAAGGTGCCCCAAACATAGCCTGCTTCACTTCACCCTGGCCAGCACACCACAGCTGGTGGGGATCCCACTCAGCGGTCAAAATGCAACAAAAACATAGTGAAGGTACTCAACCTTGGCACGTGGAATGTCGACATGTGGGCATACCTTCAAAGCCCGTATTGGCCTCATCATTCACCTCCGGACCCACAACCGCCACCCACCAAATTGAAGTCATGGTCATCTTTTACCCTGAAGGATGAACCTCATGCCATGGTTTTGAATCTCTGTGTCCTGGATGTAGCTCATATGAAAAATATGAGTGGTGTATTTCCCAGTAAAACACTCGTGTCTGGATAATATACTGTATCATGTGAACAGTAACAAACACATACATTGGCCTCTGCTGTAATAATAATAATAATTATTATTATTTTACCATTAGGGGCCCACTATCATCTCATTATCTCTAGCCGCTTTATCCTTCTACAGGGTCGCAGGCAAGCTGGAGCCTATCCCAACTGACTACGGGCGAAAGGCGGGGTACACCCTGGACAAGTCGCCAGGTCATCACAGGGCTGACACATAGACACAGACAACCATTCACACTCACATTCACACCTACGGTCAATTTAGAGTCATCAGTTAACCTAACCTGCATGTCTTTGGACTGTGGGGGAAACCGGAGCACCCGGAGGAAACCCACGCGGACATGAGGAGAACATGCAAACTCCACACAGAAAGGCCCTCGCCGGCCCTGGGGCTCGAACCCAGGACCTTCTTGCTGTGAGGCGACAGCGCTAACCACTACACCACCGTGCCGCCCGCCCACTATCATGCACTGTGTTAAACAAATCTTGGAGTAATAAACCTTTCTTCGATTCATTTGGATTCTTAGCTTCAATGGTTCATAATGCTTCATTGCCCCATCATTTTCATTGCTGTTATATGAAAATAATGAACAATATGTTACGTGATGCAGCCTGGTGCAAAATGGAGTTACTGTTACTACCCTGGAGTTGATCGTTTTTCTTATATAATATTCCTACAGCAATATACCAATGATTAAATTTGACTATTATGTCAACACTTGTAATGTTATGGAATGACCAAGAAATGAGTTAGGTCCTTTATCACATACTTTACACTGATTATAAACAGTGGTTTCCTCACCAGCCTTGCTTTTGTTTCTTTTGACGCTGGTAATGCAGCTTGTCATGTTACCGAGAAATCAGAAAACCCTCGGTCCTGAACATTCTCTCATGGTGTCAAACCTAAAGCAACAGCTTCACCTCAGTGTTACAAAGCTCCGACACTGGAGACTCTGTCCTCAGTGTTAAATAAACATCTCTAACAGAAATCTGCACCATGGGAATGATTCATTTTCTATATCAAAGGAAAAACAAAAAACAATCAACACCTTTTGACCAATGAGATTTGAGAATTCAGCAGGTCTGTGGTATAATGGTAAATAATATTTCCTTGGACAAAAGCGGTATAAGTTCCTGAAAAACATGTCTTTGACAGCTCTCCCTTAAGGATTCAGGTGCATCTAAGGATTATCCTGAAGGCACTTCCCTCAGATCCTATTAGCCCAGTGATCTCATCAAGGACAGAAACACTGCAATGGCTGCCGCTGACCACAGTAATGACCTCAAGAGAAAAACAAAACAAAACAAAAAAACAGCCAATGTCCCTCATTGTCCTTTATTTATTTTATTTTTTTGTATTTATATCTCAGTTGTATCTCAGGACATGTTATCATTGTAGATAAATATGCTGAAAGCCTGCGTGTGTGAAAATCTGAGAGGATTTTGGGGTTCATTGGTCCCTGAGTCAATGCAATAATTATTTTAAACAGCACCACAATGAATCGGGTAATGTTTTCTGAAGTAAACTATAGCCCTAGTGGAGAAGCCATGATTGGAGACATATGCATTTCTTTGTTGCACATGTAATCATTTAAGAAGAGATAAAAGGAACATAATAGTGCAATGTCAACCAACAAATGTAATCTAAAATTGATTAATTTGTGAAATTATACTTTTCAGATAAAAAAAAAAAAAAAAAAAAACTTCCAACCATCCATCTATCCATTATCTGTAACCGCTTTATCCTGTGCAGGGTCACAGGCAGGCTGGAGCCTATCCCAGATGATTATGGGCGAGAGGCGGGGTACACCCTGGACGAGTCGCCAGCTCATCATAGGGCTGATACATAGAGACAAACAACCATTCACACTCACATTCACACCTACAGTCAATTTAGAGCCACCAATTAGTCTAACCTGCGTGTCTTTGGACTGTGGGGGAAACTGGAGCACCCGGAGGAAACCCATGCAGACATGGGGAGAACGTGCAAACTTCACACAGAAAAGCCCCCGTCGGCCCCTGGGCTCTAACCCAGAACCTTCTTGCTGTGAGGTGACAGTGCCAACCACTACACCACCGTGCCACCAAGCCCCCCCAAAAAAAACTTGTAATATTGCAATATATTTAACATAGCCATATAGTTCTGTGTGCCTCATTTCCAGTGTTCCTGATGGGTATTAATAAATCACTAAAAAATATATATATATTTTTTTCATGTTTCACATGTTTTGATATATATTTATTTTAAAATTTATGGAAAGAGTCTCCAGTGTCAGCACTTTGTAACAGTGAGTAAGTTTGCAGTCATGGGAATGTATTCAGGATAGAGGACCTTGTGCTTTGTGGTTTCTCAGTAGCATCACAAGGTTCATTTTTAAAATATTGCTAAGTTCAAGAGAGATTAAAAAAAAAAAAATAGGAGTGGCCAAGAGGAACAAACTGCTGTAATGCAAGTGATAAGAGGGGACAATTGTTTGGAGGACGTTTCCACAGGATCTCTCATGATCCTGTCGGGGAAACCCTGAACTTGGGAGAGGTTCACAAGGAGCTTCACTTGGGAGAGCGGGCTGAGAGGCTGCAGCATCGACTTTCTACACCTCAACCCTGAAGCTGTCATAGCTATAACTCTTCAACAGAAGGTCCCAGGAAGATAAAACGGTGAGTCTGTATACTTTTCATTTTCAATTATGCCCACTCGCGGCCAGAAAAGTCAAGCAGAAGATGAGTTCGTATCAGTGGGGGTAATGAAAGAAATGATGGAACAGAACAAAGCGTTCTATGAGGATCTCTTAAAAAGACAAGAAGCGATTATTCAATCCTTTACCCAGATGTTAATGGATTCAGCAAACAAGCGCATTGATTCCCTTGTGAGAGAAGTTCAGGAAGTCATCACTACAGTACTCGCAAGCAGAAGTCGACACTCTAAAAACTTTACTGAAAGAAGCTCAAACAGATGTCAACGCACTGAAGGCCACCATAGAGTCAGTTAAGTGTATCAGGTCTCAAGACATGCCAGAGATTGCTAAGAAAATGGATTATTTAGAAAACCAGAGTTTGAAGGAACAACATCGTCATTGATGGAGTGGAAGGCGACAACAGCAAGGAAACATGGGCAGAGAAGGAAAGGTGCGAAACATCCTGTCCAAAAACCTGCAGTAAGACCATAAGACTATTGAAATTGAACGAGTACATCGTAACGGCCCCTTCATAAGGGATTCTCCTCGACCGAGGCAGATAGTTGTCAAACTGTTGGTTTTAAGGACAAGCAGCTCATCCTGAGTAAAGCCAGATCTCATCTGAAGAACACTACCATCTTCATTAACGAGGATTTCTCAGAACAAGCCAGGAAACGATGAGCTGAACTGGTACCCAAGATGAAGGTGGCAAGACGTGGTGACTACGCGGTGATTAATTATGATAAACTTGTAATCAGAAAGAAAAATGGCATCCATCTCATTATCTCTAGCCGCTTCATCCTGTTCTACAGGGTCGCAGGCAAGCTGGAGCCTATCCCAGCTGACTACGGGCGAAAGGCTGGGTACACCCTGGACAAGTCGCCAGGTCATCACAGGGCTGACACATAGACACAGACAACCATTCACACTCACATTCACACCTACGGTCAATTTAGAGTCACCAGTTAACCTAACCTGCATGTCTTTGGACTGTGGGGGAAACCGGAGCACCCGGAGGAAACCCACGCGGACACGGGGAGAACATGCAAACTCCGCACAGAAAGGCCCCCGCAGGCCACGGGGCTCGAACCCGGACCTTCTTGCTGTGAGGCGACAACGCTAACCACTACACCATCGTGCCACCCCAAAATGACATCCAGTAAAATCTATTTCTGATACTCTTACTTAGCATTTTTGTGTAATGATGTATATAATTTAACTATGGCTATGTTAAATACATCTCTACAAAGAGGAAAACAAGGAACCCAAACTACATGTTCAAACACATTTGAAGATGTTAACCTGATGTTCAATCCTTTTTCGTTAAACAATGAAAGCAAAAATGAATCAAAATACACAGATGATTGGGACCCCGACGTAAACTTTTTCAGAAATTCTACGAACAATTTATGCCAGTATTATTCTGAAAATTCATTTAAGAATTTGTACAAACAACTGTCTTATGCCATTTCAACTTTTTCAATGTTACATCTTAATATTAGGAGCCTTCCACAGAATTATGATAACTTCACTTACTACTTATCAACGCTTCAGCATGATTTTTCGGTCATTGGCCTAACTGAAACCTGGCTTAATGATTCTACATCACATTTTTACGACATACCGAACTATGTTTCATTACACTGTTGCAGATTAAAAAGAATAGGTGGAGGAGTCTCTATCTTAATACATCAGAGCCTTGAGTTCATTGAACGAAAGGACCTCGTCATTCAATCTGAGGAAGATATGATTGAATCTCTCTCTATAGAAATGCATCCATCCTCCTCTGCAATGGGAAAAGGTCTTATATTAGGTTGCATATACCGACCACCCAATACTGATATCAAGAACTTTATAAGTAATTTTACGACAACTCTAGATGCAATTAATAAAGAAGGTAAAAACTGTTATATGCTTGGTGATTTTAGTATAGATCTCTTAAAACATGAAAGTCACTCATTAACTGCAGACTTTCTGAACACTCTGTATTCGTGCACATTTTACCCTACAATAACTAAGCCGTCTAGAATAACAAATAGATTGGCTTCATTGATAGACAACATCATGACAAATTCTATGATTAATTCTCACTCATCAGGTCTTCTTGTTACAGACATATCAGATCACCTACCTGTATTTTATATCACTAAACTCAGTAGAGGAAATGGAACAACAAAATGTCAACAACGCAGTTACCGAAGTTTCAATCAAGGCAATATCGATAAATTTAAAGCTGTCTTATCAAAAGAAAGCTGGGAATCTGTGTATTATAACACTGAGCCAAATTCTTCTTACTGTAATTTTCTTCAGATTTTTAATTCTCATTTTGAAAAATGCTTCCCTCTGAAAACTATTTCAACAAAAAGGAACTTGGAGAACAATATTAAAGCTTGATTTACAAAAGGATTACGCAAGTCTTCTAATATAAAAAATAAGCTCTACAGGAAGTATTTAAAGAACCCTACACCGACAACATTACAAAAATACAAAATATATAGAAATAAATTTAATTGTTTGATTCGTATGTCTAAGAGGCAATACTATCAGGATAGGTTTGTAACAGCATCAACTAATATATGTAATACTTGGAAACTCATAAATGAACTTCTCAACAGAAAAAGGGCAGCTTCTACTCTTCCTTTAAAGTTTTTTGATGGGGAAGGTGAAGTGTCAAATCAACAAGATATAGTCAATAAATTTAATGATTTTTTTGTGAATATCGGCCCTTCTTTGGCAAAAAAAAAAGATAAGACTAACCATTCACCATTATCATACCTATCGAATGATTATTTACCCATTAGCTTTTTCAAAGCGCCCAGCACAATGGAAATTCATGAGAGAATTATCAATCTAAAAAACGCAGCACCTGGTAAGGATGAAATCAAAGCTTCATTATTAAAACAGATCGTTTCAGAAATTCTAGAACCCATTACACGTCTTCAAAACATCCCTTGAAACTGGAAAAGTGCCTTCTGAGTTAAAAGTAGCCAAGGTAACACCACTCTACAAATCTGGAGACCCCTGTGTGTTCACCAATTATCGACCCATATCAATCTTACCGGTATTTTCTAAAATTTTAGAAAAAGTAGTGTACAAAAGAATTTTGAAGCACCTAGAAATTAATAACATTCTATATTTACATCAATATGGATTTCGGAAAAAAATTATTCAACATATATGGCCCTTTTACAGCTCGTAGATAAAATTACTTCAGCCCTGGAAAATAACGAATTTACCGTCGGAATTTTTCTCGACTTATCTAAAACTTTTGACACTGTAGATCACAATATACTACTCAATAAACCAAACTCCTATGGTTTTAAAGGTTTTGCCTTCCAATGGTTAAAAGACTATCTGTCAGATAGAAAGTAATATGCTTTTAGTAATAGTTTTGTCTCATCCCATAAAACTAACATGTGGAGTCCCTCAAGGATCCATACTTGGTCCTCTTTTGTTCTTGATTTATGTGAATGACCTCGCCTTGGTATCAGACAAACTCTTTACATTACTATTTGCAGACGATACTAATCTATTCATGTCTCATAAAAATTTTTGATGCACTTATAATAATGAACTAGGCAAGCTAAATCACTGGTTCAAGGCAAATAAGTTGTCCATCAATATAGATAAAACAAATTTCATAATCTTTACAGGAAGAAATAAGAAATACAGGATAGAAACGGCTAAGATATTCATAGATGACAAACCCATTAAACAGGTAATTAATACACGTTTTCTTGGAATCATAATAGATGAAAAACTCACATGGAAGTTTCATATTGATCATATTTGCAAACAGATTTACGGTACAAGAATATTGGAATCATAAGAAAAGTTGCAAGTTGCCTTTCACATAAAATATTTATGACTTTGTATTACAGCTTGATATACCCCTATTTAATATATTGCAATATTATCTGGGCAAATACTTATACTACTTCCATCAAACCACTGTACCAATTGCAAAAGCGCTTTGTGAGAATTGCATCAAATGTCTCTTTCTTAGCAAACTCAGCGACTCTATTTTACGAACTGAAAGTCTTGACAGTATACGACAAACAAAATTCAAACAGCCATTTTCGTTCATAAAGTAATCTGTAAAAGTTCTTATTTACCAGAGCATTACAAGGATTTATTCAAATTCAATTTAGATATCCATAGTCATAGTACCAGACAGCAAAACAATTTAAGGCCAATAATGACAAAATCTAATCTAAGGCAATTCACAATAATGTTTAGAGGCCCCTTCATATGGAACAGTTTAAGTCAATCCCTAAGAAATTGTTTGTCCCTACCCACTTTCAAAAAATATATAAAAAATGACTTCATAGACAAGCCAACTACCACCTCCTGATTTGTTTGTTTTTCTTGTTTATGTTTACTTATATACGTAAAGATTTGGTATTTACTTTTTCTACTATGTACTTATGATTTATTACTTATTAGTTTAAATTGTGTATTTGGTTTTCTTTAACTTCTGTTTAATTTGATATGTTATTTGATTGTATTATCTCATAAGTTAGTTCGTTCGTTAGTTTTTCCTTATTTTCTTGTATTTCGATAATGATTTGCTTTTTTCTTTTGTTTGATCTTATTTATGTATGTATGTTATAATCACATAAATTGTTATGACCATACAGTAATTAATCATAGTATAGGGGAAAACCCTCAAAAAACCTCGGAGGTTTCTGGTCTTCCCCTGCATATTCTTTTTTTCTCTGTTTTAACAAAATGACTTGTTTCTTTTATGTGCAAATAAACAAAAATAAATAAACAAATAAGCCCTGTGATGACCTGGCGACTTGTCCAGGGTGTACCCCGCCTTTCGCCCATAGTCAGCTGGGATAGGCTCCAGCTTGCCTGCGACCCTGTAGAAGGATAAAGTGGCTAGAGATGATGAGATGAGATGAGATGAGATGAGATAAACAAATAAAATGTAACTTCAAACACATAAGCATGATGACTTGCCTGATCCATTCTCATGCCCTACTGGTTGGAGTTCTCATCACTTGGAAACTTGCTCCTGCTGATGATAGGCTATCCATATAGGCCAAAGAAATACTTAGAAAGTGTGAAGATTATTTTGAACTGCAGTTGATATGAACCATTTTGCTATGATGGCTTTCGTACTGCAGCGGTCATGAACAGTTTTGCACTCAAGTCTCCATCAGTGAACAGTTGATCACTTCAACAAAATAGACTTCATGCTAAAACTATAATGAATTCCCTGGTTACAAAACTGCACTTTTTTTGACCATATAGCACACAGTTATAGAAGCAGATTAATTCTAAAATCACATTGTCCTGTGTCACCCAGATGAGGATGAGTTCCCTTTCGAGTCTGGTTCCTCTCAAGGTTTCCTCACGTCATTTCACGGAGTTTTTCCTTGTAACCGACACCTCAGGCTGCTCAATAGGGATAAATTTATATCCAGAATTTATATGTTTCTGTAAGGATGCTTTGTGACAATGTCTACTGTTAAAAGCACTACACAAATAAAATTGAATTGAATAATGCATCATTCATTAATACATTTTAAAAATTAATTGTTGGCAAAATGCTGTGGTATCAGAGGAATAAAACATCAGGACATACTGTTACTGGGAACTCATGCAGGGTCAGTGGTATATATGTTTCACTATACTTGTACTTGGTCGTGTCATGCCAGCACCTCATGCCATCCATGTATTTTGCTCCATAGATACATAGAAGAAACCTTGAGGATATAAAAGAGATTAGAGACAGTTTTTTCTTCACTTACCTGCCTGACCGAAGATAGGTGCATTCCCTGAGCTTCACGTGCTTGTCTCTCATCTCAGTAGTATTTTTAGCCAGGATTGACAGACAGAGAGAGAGAGAGAGAGAGAGAGAGAGAGAGAGAGAGAGAGAGAGAGACACACACACACACACACAAGCTCAGTGCCAAACTGTACTCTACTGCGGGTGTGTAATTGTTTAGGCATGCTACTTATTAACCTTGGGTAACATGTGGGTTTGGACCTAACCCTCCAATCTCTCACTGTGGGAACAGCAGCAGGGGGTGGATTTTACTGGCTTTTAACTGGAGCACTGAAGCTTGAGGAGCTTTAGTCATGTCCTCTCCTGGAGCTCTGGAGGTGGTAAACATCCCCTGGAGGAACAACAACTTCAGCCTGCTGAGTAAAGATGCTCCGCTGTCTGACGAGGGAGACACGATCATTGGAGTTTACCTGCTGCTGCTTGGTAACACATTCATCACAGAGTGAAGTTTCTTCCTTCACAGTGATCCATTTAATAACCCATTTAATAATACTTTTTGTTAGTTCAAAAATCTAGAAAAAGAATGCTGTCATTATGAGGTTTCGTTATTTTCTTTTTAAAATTATTTTTATTTATTTACTTACTACAGACAATTACAACTCTGTTCACATTAGGTTCGATAAATAGAATATTTGTATTATTTTACAGTAATTCATAGTTTAATTATCAGAGTAACTTACATATTATAATTATAATTTTGCAGAGAAGATATTCCCTCTTGATGTTCAGGTCAGAAATCTAAATTCAAGTTTTTTTTTTTTAAGATGATTGCCTCTCAGGTTTGGTCCTCTATTAGAAGGTTTCAAGGTTTTATATAGAACCCTACAATAGACTTACTCGTCTGTCCATCTCTTACAAGTAAACACAAATTGTCTCATATCTGATATTTCAGTCAACTAAAGCTTTCAGGGGTTGATTACATATGAAGATGTATTAGATCAGCATCATGCATCAGAGCTCTGATTATTAGTATTGTATCAAAGAAAGGGACTAGTGCATCAGTATGCTTGACTGATTGATTGATTCATTCAATCATAGAGAAAGTTTGATTAACCATAGAGAAAGTTTTAACTTTAAGGGCATGAATAATCTCAAAAATATAACATGAATGAATTCATGGTTTTGTACAGTTTAGTCTCAGCTGCTAATTAAGATTTCAAGTGATGCATAATGGAGCAGAACAGCCTGTGTAAGATGCATTCTTCATTCAGCTCTGTCTTTTCGCGTAAATCCAGCTTAACTCATCTTAAAACTAGTGGGCTTGAAAACACTTCACTAATCAAATGTGCTGTTAATCATATTTGAGTGGTTGAAATACCCTGCAGGTGTAATTTGAAATATGTTCCCAACATCATATCATATCATATCATATCATATCGCCATGGTGCTGACATACATCATAAATATATATTCAGGAGTCTATTGTCCATTTATTTGAAATATTACTGTATATGTGTTTAATTCCACAGGTTGGCTGTCATGGTTTGGAAACAGTATAGTGATCTTTGTCCTGTTTAAGCAGAGGGCGACTCTGCAACCCACAGATTACCTCACTCTTAACCTGGCCATATCAGACGCCAGCATCTCAGTGTTTGGATACTCCCGTGGAATCCTCGAGATCTTCAATGTGTTTCAGGATAACGGATACATCACCACCTCATTGTGGACCTGCCAGGTACAGGAGTTTGTGCTGTATTATAAAGGTTGGAGAGAAGGGAAAAAGGGAGAAAAAAACATTATATAAATCCTTTAGAGGAACATATAAAGACTGTATTTTTCATACAGAGGCAATCTTTGTTTAAAGTCCATTAACACCTCTAGACTTCCACTCCCCTCCACAGGCTTGAGAGTGCAGAGTTAGCACCCATAAGGCATCCTATTATCACATCCTGATCCTGTTAAAAGCCAATGGTCCCATTTCTGCTCAGCGAAAGATATAAAATAATTACACATCTGTGCACAGACAAAACAGCTTTTCAGTGGACTGTCAATAGCTGATTTGTACCACTGTTTGTATGTTTTTACACTAGGCAAGAGACTTTTTTGAGCTTCAAATGATCCGTGTGTTAATTTTTTTTATTTTGGAGTTACTTTTTTGGACACAGTCCTAAATAAGGGCAGTTATACTTTGTGTGTTCAAGCATAGCTTTATTTTCCTATTTTTCCTTTTACAGGATCCAAAAGATTAAGATCATTGTTTCATAAGTTACTGAGTTTTCTGCAGAAACACATCATTATGCTTCAGCACACTCTGTGTTCTGCCAGCGTGTGTGTGGTAATTAAGTAGGATTGTGCTGGGTAAATACAGACTTAGACAACAGGTGTTAGACAGGACACGGTATACTTAGAAGTCAATCTGTCATTAACAGGATTCAGATTCACTTACGGATTTAATTGTACCAAACTTGTACCTGAATATCAGTTGGCCAATAGGAGCAGCTGAAATTAAGGTTCCTCAAATTTAGATGGAAATCATGATAATAAAGCACCTACATATAATATATAGAAAAGCCACATTCATACTTTATATTGCTAATAACTTGTAGACAGTTATTTTTGACAATACTGTGAAACCTAGTACAACCATCCAAATACCAAAAAAAAGTGGCAGTGAATCACAGATGCTTTGTGGCTGGTTCAAAGACTCGTCAAGATTGATGACATCATAAATTCTGTTAAATACCAAGAAATTTTAGTGTAAATCCTAGTTGCCTCTGCCAGGAGGTAAATGCTTGTATGTAAATGTTTTTTTTCCCCAACAAAATATAACTCGGCGGCACGGTGGTGTAGTGGTTAGCGCTGTTGCCTCACAGCAAGAAGGTCCTGGGTTCGAGCCCTGGGGCCGGCGAGGGCCTTTCTGTGTGGAGTTTGCATGTTCTCCCCGTGTCCGCGTGGGTTTCCTCCGGGTGCTCCGGTTTCCCCCACAGTCCAAAGACATGCAGGTTAGGTTAACTGGTGACTCTAAATTGACCGTAGGTGTGAATGGTTGTCTGTGTCTATGTGTCAGCCCTGTGATGACCTGGCGACTTGTCCAGGGTGTACCCCGCCTTTCGCCCATAGTCAGCTGGGATAGGCTCCAGCTTGCCTGCGACCCTGTAGAAGGATAAAGCGGCTAGAGATAATGAGAATGAGAAAATATAACTCAGAAATGATAATTAAAATGCTGTCATTTGAAACACTATTAAAATTGTGATTTGAATTTAAGAGGTCGGTCCACACAGGCAAAAAGTATGTGTGTCGCGCCATGGGATTTTTGTACCAGATGCTCTGTTTACAGAATGCATAGAAACAGCGTTGAAAAGCATGCAACATTTTGCACCGTTTTCACTGGCTCATCCAGTAACTATCAATGAATAAATCAACTCAGTAGTGCCCCAATGGGATACATTTACCACTTTTACCATCATCCACGACTGAGACAAGTATAGATCTTCCTTCTGCCATAAAAATCAGCGAATGACATTTTGATTTGTAGTGAAAATGTGTCAAGCACGTGAGCGCAGTTTTCGCGCAACATTCGCTTGGTGGTGTGAATAGTCCACGTGTTTTCTTGACCTTCTGAGCAGCACTTTGTGGTCTGTTGCTCAACAAATCTAGGAAATTCACCAATAATCTACAGTCGAGATTGTCTCCTGATGGATTCACAAGGTTCTGTATCATCTGTAGTCAGTGCCTGGAAAATGGATCATTTTATGTTGCACACATGCCAGATTTACTGTAATTTCCCTTAGTCCAATTTCACTTTGGTTTGTATTTCCTACATACAGAGGCTTGGTAGTGTAATGCAGCAGGTATAACTCAAAACCCATAATCTGAGCATCTGGTATGAAAATCTGGTGGATTGATACATATAAAGGAGCTTGAAATGTTCTAGATGGGGGAATGTCCAAGATCCTCAACAAAACTAGAAGTTATTATCTCCACAGGAGGTTTCTAAACTTGACGGCCTACAGATGATTTTGAAACCAGTGTTTTGCAAAAAAGGTGATCTATTAGCAATCTTTTAAAACATTTAAAAAATATTTAGAGCCCATTTATGTTTAAGCTAAAAATATCAAGAATCAAGTATCATGCATGCACATATTCATCATAGATAGATAGATGAATTTTTGCTCATTTTAATGAAGGGTGGCAATAAACCTGTATGTTGAATTATTTACCATGCCATATTTTTATCATGGTCAAAATTTTATTGTGGAATTGGTTTATGTGAGACATTTTTAGCCAAGTCTTCATATCGGTCTTGTCTTCTTTGAGAAACAGACATTTGCTTTCTGTCTTTTTCTTTTTTCCTTTTCTTTTCAAAAACACTTCTGTGTGAGACGCCACTGAAATAAATGGACAGAACTTTAGAAACTATGCTATTTAGGAGCTATGAGTCAGCCATGAGTCAGTCTAGCACATCTGGTACATGAATGATTCCTCTGTCCCAGAAATCAATTCATAAAACAAATTAAAAAACAAACAAAAAAAACCCCAACAACCCAAAAATAGCTGTTGATTTAAACAAACAGTTTGACATTTTGAGTCAGTTTTCTTTGAGCTTGGTGCCACACAAAATCTTTTACATTGGAACATCATGATGATTGCATTCAGTCTGACTCTGAATCAGTTGATGAGTGGAGCATTTTTCATTCAGATGTGAGACCCTTCATTACAAAATCAGTCACATATCTCAATTTTGAAAAACTGAGATTTAGTTTTCATGAAAGGCCATTAAAAAAAGCTTTCTAATAATGCATAGAACAAGAAAATTTATCAATATACGACTGAGATATGGGCATTTGAAGTAGTCAGATTTTACTTTTTATGAAAACTCAGAAATGGAGAAATATGCTTGTAAAGTTTACGACAAACTCCTTAGCATTGCATATTAAAAAAAAAAGATATTAAAATTAAATTTGGCACACATTTACTTTGGCTTCACATCTGTGTACACAATTTTTTCATTGTACCTTTTTAGGAACATGTTATTAACATATTTACAAAATGCAGATTTTTTAAAATAGGATTTCCCCCTCTTAGTCTACAGTTCAAAAGTTCCACAATTTTAAAGTTCTTTGAAAATGTTGTCTATAGTTCATGTATAACAACAAAAAACCTCCCCTGCTTCAACCTCTCTGCCATGGCAATATCCATATTACACTTGATCATTTATTTATTGAGGAAAATGATCCAATATTACATATCTGTGAGTGGCAAAAGTATGTGAACCTTTGCTTTTGGTATCTGGTGTGACCCCCTTGTGCAGCAATAACTGCAACTAAACGTTTCCGGTAACTGTTGATCAGTCCTGCACACCGGCTTGGAGGAATTTTAGCCCATTCCTCCGTACAGAACAGCTTCAACTCTGGGATGTTGGTGGGTTTCCTCACATGAATTGCTCGCTTCAGGTCCTTCCACAAAATTACGATTGGATTAAGGTCAGGACTTTGACTTAGCCATTCCAAAACATTAACTTTATTCTTCTTTAACCATTCTTTGGTAGAACGACTTGTGTGCTTAGGGTCGTTGTCTTGCTGCATGACCCACCTTCTCTTGAGATTCAGTTCATGGACAGATGTCCTGACATTTTCCTTTAGAATTGGCTGGTATAATTCAGAATTAATTGTTCCATCCATGATGGCAAGCCATCCTGGCCCAGATGCAGCAAAACAGGCCCAAACCATGATACTACCACCACCATGTTTCGCAGATGGGATAAGGTTCTTATGCTGGAATGCAGTGTTTTCCTTTCTCCAAACATAACGCTTCTCATTTAAACCAAAAAGTTCTATTTTGGTCTCATCTGTCCACAAAACATTTTTCCAATAGCCTTCTGGCTTGTCCACATGATCTTCAGCAAACTGCAGACGAGCAGCAATGTTCTTTTTGGAGAGCAGTGGCTTTCTCCTTGCAACCCTGCCATGCACACCATTGTTGATCAGTGTTCTCCTGATGGTGGACTCATGAACATTAGCCAATGTGAGAGTGGCCTTCAGTTGCTTAGAAGTTACCCTGGGGTCCTTTGTGACCTCGCCGACTATTACACGCCTTGCTCTTGGAGTGATCTTTGTTGGTTGACCACTCCTGGGGAGGGTAACAATTATCTTGAATTTCTTCTATTTGTACACAATCTGTCTGACTGTGGATTGGTGGAGTCCAAACTCTCTAGAAACACTTTTTTTTTTTTTTCAGAAACACTTTTATTGCCAGGTATGTGGACACACACGAGGAATTTGACTCTGGTTTCACTTAGCTCTCATAGTACAAAAACAGATAAAAAAGCGTATACACAAAACAAACAAAAAAGGTGCATTGTGCAAACTAATCCAGGTAAGTAAAGTATGAAATAGATAAATAAATATAAAGTATACAGTGTGCACAGAATGATGGTATGAGTGCGCATATATTTTACAAGTGATATTACTGATATATGAATCTGGATTTTAGCTGTTCATCACAGAAAGGATGTTCCCTTTTGGTGCAATATGGTGCATAGTGCAAAGATGAAATAGTAAATATAAATAAGTATAAATATAATATAAGTAACAGTGAGCACAGAATGACAGTATGAGTGTGCAGATATTTTGCAAGTGATATTACTGATATATGAATCCGGATTTTAGCTGTTCATCACAGAGACAGCCTGAGGGAAGAAACTATTGTTGTGTCTGGTTGTTTTTGCATACAGTGATCTATATTGCCTCCCTAAGGGGAGAAGTTTAAACAGTTTGTGACCAGGGTGTGATCGGTCTGCAGAGATGTTACCTGCCCGTTTCCTGACTCTGGACAGGTATAGGTCTTGGATGGAGGGCAGGTTGACACCAATAATTTTCTCTGCAGACCTTATTGTCCATTGCAGTCTGTTCTTCTCCTGTTTGGTGACCGATCCAAACCAAACAGTGATGGAAGAGCAAAGAACAGACTGAATGATGGCAGAGTAGAATTGTGTCAGCAGCTCCTTAGGCAGGTTGAGCTTCCTGAGCTGGCGCAGAAAGTACAACCTCTGCTGAGCCTTTTTGATGATAGTGACTGTGCTGGTCTCCCACTTCAAGTCCCGAGAGATTGTGGAACCCAGAAACCTGAAGCTTTCAACAGCAGTCACAATGTTGTTGGTGATGGTGATGGGCAGCAGAGTGGGGGGGCTCCTCCTAAAGTCCACTGTCATCTCCACAGTTTTGAGCGTGTTCAGCTGCAGATTGTTCTGACCAGACCAGCCGTTCTACCTCCCGTCTGTATGCAGACTCGTCACCATCTTGGATGAGGCCGATGACCGTTGTATCGTCCGCAAATTTCAGGAGTTTAACAGACGGGTCTCTTGAGGTGCAGTCATTGGTATAAAGGGAGAAGAGCAGTGGGGAGAGCACACACCCTTGGGGGGTGCCAGTGCTGATAGTCTGAGTGCTGGATATGATGCTCCCCAAATCTGATGATTTTTTAGGTCATATTTATGCAGAAATATAGAAAATTCTAAAGGGTTCACAAACTTTCAAGCACCACTGTAGGCTATGTGTTGTGAAGGAGCAGTGCAGCCAATCAAAGGCCAAGATATAGATATCATGCACAGCAACAAGGAGATTAAGTCCCATGATACTAATTTAGTTTACAAATATGAGTTTGTTTTATACCATTTTACTGGCTACTCCTTGAAATTATGTCAAAATTAATACTGAATCTAGTGAGTGGGAAATCTCCACTGTATTTTGATACCAGACATGAAATACGCAATCACCAGTACAATGTCTGAAGGGTATTTTTCGCTCTCTTTTTTTTTTTAATGAATTTCAACCAGGATTTAAATACCTCATCTCAATAATGGCATGTTTTAAAGGTTACAATGTATGAATTTCTGTAAAATTCATTAAAAACTTAAAAGTGTAGACATTATACTCCGATATTAAGCCAAAATTCGACTATTTTAGCCCACACAATGTATTTCCCCATGTTTCTCAAAACTGTGACTTACAATTTATGGCTGGTTTTGTAATGGAGGGTCACACATATTGTCTTTGTTGTCTCTTTCAGGTGGACGGCTTCTTTACTCTCCTCTTTGGCCTGGGTAGCATTACCACGTTAAGTGCCATCAGTGTCACCCGATACATAAAGGGATGCCACCCAGACAAAGGTAAACTAAAGGATTACCCTACATTTACACTAGCATACGACAAACCAAAAGACAACCATCATATACATAACGTGTCATGTACAACCTCTCATTAAATGTGTAAACATCACAAAGAAAAATAATGCTTTGTAAAGAAGTAGCAGAGACAGTTTGTGCCTTTCATGAATGCATGTTGCTAGACTAGTACAGTTAGTTTGCTTTGCTAATCTGCCAACAAGCTAGTCTGAAGACTAGCATCTAACATGTAAATCAAGTAACCAAATGTTCACAATGATGCTAGCCAGTGCCATTAGTATCAGTCACTACATGCCCACGAGACAAAATACAAATGACACAAGTGACATATCACTTACTAATGTGAACGTAAGATTTGAGATGTGCCTCAAACATATAGAGTACCAGTCAAAAGTTTGGACACACTTACTCATTACTATGAATGAGTAAGTGTCCAAACTTTTGACTGCTACTGTACGTGTTAAAGGTCCCATGGCATGAAATTTTCACTTTCTGAGGTTTTTTAACGTTAAAATTAGTTCCTCTGACCTTCTTAAGTCACCCCAGTGGCTAGAAATTTCATAATGTGTAAACCAAACTATGCCCAACATTTGAGAATGGCGCGTCAAAACGGCGCGTTGATAAGCTCTTCCCTTTACTACGTCAGCAAGGGAGATGATCCCCACGCCCCCCCTCTGGATTCCCACCCACTGTATGGATTGCCCCGCCCAGTTGTAGTGAGGAGACCATAGAGGACACAACATGGCATCACCTAAGCGAGCGAAACATGGAAATTGGCCTGTACGTGGATGTGACAACATAGAAAAGAGTCTGTTTTTACTGCCGACGGGAGAGCCCCTGAAGACGCAGTGGCTTAATTTTATTTACTTCAATAATACGCCGTCGAGTCTACCTAAGACGGTGTATGTTTGTCGGAAGCATTTTCCTGAGGAATGTTTCCACAACTTGGGACAGTACAGGGCAGGTTTTGCACATCAACTGTCACTGAAGCCTGGGTCCATACCAAGCATCCCTGCCGCATCAGCAACAAACACTGAACAAGTAAGTGTATAACTGGTCGTTTTGCCGTGTTTTAAAATCGGTGCGTTAGCCTAGCAATGGCTACATTAGCTGTGCAGCTAACCGCTTCCTGCAGTTAGCCAGGTAATCTGCGCTACAAAACTAAAGAGCATGCAGCATGCTCTGTTAAACTGAGTTTAGTCTGGAAATTGACTGTAACTTATGAGCTTATGTTTGACTATTGCTCCGCAATGCATGTCTTCTGTTGGATAAGCGATATGTTGCTGTAGTTGCTGCTTCTATCCTCTTTGGTTATGGAGTGCGTGTTCAAGCCTAGGGTATTATACGTTCGTAAACTACCACTCCGAACACTCTCACTCTCTGTTCTCTGTGTCACGTTGAGTTTACGAAAGGAGTCCGAGGGAGAACGGGGTTTTGTCTTAGCAGCATGGCTACAGGCACTGATAGCAGCGAGTATGTGTGTGCGCAGCTTGGTCAAGCCCCTCCCCCTCCCCCCATGGCCTGCCCCCACCCTCTACCCTTCCCCGCCTCCTGCTTCTCATTAGCAAAACGACGCACTGGGAAAAGCGCTGAAATGGGGCTTTCTCCCAGGAGGCTATATTTACGTGCCGAGGGTTCATTTCAAGAAAGGCTGCGGATATAACATCCGGAAGCCTCCACGAGCCCGTTTAAAGCATCAACAAACCACCATGCCATGGGACCTTTAACACATTTTGCTAGCCTAGCTTGTTTGAGTAAATCTGACAGGACTTTTCTCATTTGAGAGGATGTTGCATCATATTCACACATGTTCACAATAATTAATACCAATATTAAACAACTGACTAACAGCTACCATGACAGGATTTTACCTCATATTCATAGACTCCAATTTACCAGTTAGCCAAAATAAGCTAAACTCCAGATTTCTGTGACAATTTTTAGTTCCGTAAATGTTCATTATCTTCATTACCAATAGCCAGCTAGCTAACATGAGCTAGCTTGACAGGATTTTTAACTCGCTGCTAACACAGCTAGATATCTATCTCACATGGACTGAAAAAATTTCTGAGGATTTTAAAGACATTTGTAAATGTTTACATCTTCATCTTGACTAAAAAATGGGTAAAAGGCATGTACTTGAGTCCACCACCTGAAGTCAAGCCCACTGAGACATCCGTTGAATAAAGATCTACTTCAAGACTTTGCTCCTCTAGTTCGCGGTCAACTACATTAACAACCATTTGGTGGCAAGTGTTTGTGTTTGATACTTTTCTTTTTTTAAGTAGTGCTTTTCTCTTTACAGCTCACTGTATCACAAACACGACTGTAGCTATGAGTATCCTGTTCATATGGATTTCAGCTTTATTCTGGTCTACAGCTCCACTAGTAGGCTGGGGAAGTTACACAGGTCAGTATGATACTGAAATGACATACATCAAGTTCATACCATGCATTATTTACATTTATTTAGACATATAACAAGCTCAGTGGTTCTGTTTAGGCTAGTAATATCTAGATTATTTGGAAATGAGAAGAATTAAGAGCTTCAGTAATGCACTGTTTATTCACAAGGCCAAGGCTAAAGGTTAGCAAAACCCCTGAAGGGTAGTGATGATAGAAATTAATGTTTCGATTCTTTTAAAAATCATCTATGCATTTTATCTCACACATTCATTTTCTGGCTTTAGGTCCTTTGATCAGAATTACTTGCACCTCTGCTGCTTTATGTACAATAACTCCGTTTGTGTGGGTCCTATTTCTGACAAAGTACTTTTATTCTTATCTATTAATTTTGGGTTAATAGATAAGAATAAACTCCATATTCTGACAGAATTTGTGTCAGGTCAGGGCCCTGGTGGACCTTGCTACTGGTAACATTGTAACCCAGTACAACCTACCACATGGATGGGTGGTCGGCGTCTAAACCAGCTCCCCCACCAGTGTATACTGGTGAGGAGGGTGGCATGTCACCCAGCAGGACTAAAAACAAGACCTGTCAAAGGGCGGATGAGCTCCTTGGGAGCCAACAGCAATCATGAAGGTGACCCACGGTATCACCTAAGAGTGGGGTTAAACAAACTTATCTCCCGGTCAGCCACTGCAGCAGACACTGATGCCTGTTTTTCTTGGTCCATCCTTGCCACTGGGCTACACCATTGTTCTGTCAAGATAGTGCTGCTAGTAACTTGCAAAAGCTAGCAGTACTTTAAAACCCTTGCAAGCAGTTTCATGACTATGGCTGAAAGGAACTTGTATCATACCGGCTCGAACGTCGTCCAGGTTAACAAGGTTCGCGCTGGTCACCTCCCCGCTCTGGAGGCCAGTGGAAAGTTTGCTAGGATGCAAGAAAATGAACACGAAAAAAAATAGGAAAGCGTTGAATCTAGCCAGATTAACTTTGGGTCAAAACCTGCTAAGGAATACAGTACATCCAATATATAAAAACCTAATGAGAGGACTAAAAACAAGCCAAGCATAGTAGAATTGATTATTTTTACACTGCTATAGCTCAACACACTCCTATGTTATGACCATAGGGTCAGAAAATAACGTCTAGGAGTGAAATGTAATGCATTTCTTTTTTCTCCCTGAATTTCTCTGAATTTGCAAGTTAAATTAATTTAACTTGCTTATAAGGTAAGTCTTTTTTTAACTTCTGTGATGTCAAGTCATGAGAGAAAGCTGGGTTTTGAAGCATTAAATTTGTTTAAAGAAATTGCATCATTTGAGCAAAATGAAACAGTTAGCAACACAGTTGAGGGATAAGAATTAAAGCCAAGCAGTAATTAAAGGAGAAAACCAGAAGAAAATGAGATACAAAAGAACCAGATAAAAGGGGATCCAAACTAGAAAAAAAAAAAAAGGACTGGGCTCAACTAACCACAGCTTACAGATGCAGCTTTACATATGCAAAACTTCACAAACGTATGGAAATCTACAGAAGGCTATAAATACAAAAGATGATAAGGCATAACAAATATTAAGTGGTAACAATCAGTGAAGGAAGCAATCACCAGACAGAGTGAAAAAGTTGTTACTCGTGTTGTAGTACTTGAAACCGGTCTTGGTCTCAAGACCACTTTTTGAAGGTCTCCGTCTTGTTACGGAATTGGCTGCATTTTTACTCGGTCTTGTCTCGGTCTCAGACATAGAGGACTTGGGATTTTATTTCAAGATCGGTCAAGACCACAACTGTGGGGATTTCACGAAATTGCCTAAGCTTTTTCTGATTTATTTGTTAACATTATTACTGTGATTGGATGTAAAATTTCCTGCTTCAAATGCAACCAATAACATGATTCATTGCTAATTTTAAATTTTGGTTACTGTTAAAGATGGTCACCCCTCCCTGCCCCCCCACACACACCCTGGTCTGGTCTCGACCCAGTCTTGACTATAACACTAGTTGTTACCATAGAAGGAAAAGGAGGGTAAACAAGGCCATGCAGAGTGTGATGGGTGAAAAGGGACAGAATCATGGTAGATGAAAAGTGAATACTGAAATCTGAATATCTGCAACTGATCCAGGTAGAAGGTGGCACAGATAAAGAACTTCTACCTATACTGTATCAACCGCGAGTTGGCCTAGTGGTTAGCATGTCTGCTTCTCGATCGGGAATTCTACTTGTGGTCAGGTCATACCAAAGACCATCATAAAAATGGTACCTACTGCCATCTGGCAAGGCACACTGCAATACAGATGCAAGTGGGGAGTCAAACTCTCGCGGTTACCAGAGGACTAGCCCCTACGTTGAATGTGAAGAGCAGAAAGATTTTACCGAATTACTTGTTGAACCCCTGCCAAAGTTTTAATCAACAAACTACTCCTATTGAATTATATTAAATACACTTTAGTCATTTTTACACCCTTGTTTTCAAGTTATCATTAGAGCAGTTAGAGGTCTACTAATTTATTTTGCCAAACCTATCTTTTCGTTTCTACAGATCGAGGGTATGGTACCTGCGAGATTGACTGGGCCAAAGCGAATTACTCCACCATCCACAAATCCTACATCATCACCATCCTGATCTTTTGTTTCTTTGTTCCTGTATTGATCATGCTGTTCTGCTACATTTCCATCATCAACACTGTGAAGAGAGGCAACGCCATGTCAGCACATGGAGACTTGACTGACCGACAGAGGAAGATCGAGAGAGATGTCACCATAGTGAGTGGGATTTAATTTATCTTAATTTATTTATCTTTCATACATTGGCTTGATGATCACCCATCAAGAAGCATACTAAATCATCTTGGAAGTGGAGATAGACATCTCCAAATCAAAGCCTTTGTTTTGTCCGTGTCTCAGGTTTCAATCGTCATCTGCACAGCGTTCATCCTGGCTTGGTCTCCGTATGCCGTGGTGTCCATTTGGTCAGCGTGCGGCTTCCATGTACCCAGTCTGACCAGCATCTTCACCCGGCTCATTGCAAAGTCTGCAAGCTTCTATAACCCACTCATCTACTTTGGCCTCAGCTCCAAATTTCGCAAAGATGTTGCTGTGCTGCTGCCTTGCCCCCGACATCGCAATGACGCAGTCAAACTCAAACGCTATACACACATGAAGGCCAAAGGAGAAGAGCATCACAGGTACAGAGCTGAGGGACAGGAGGCGTGCATTCCTGCTTACCAACAGGCCAAGGAGGAGCCCCAGGCAGGAGGAGAGCCTATTCATTTTATGCCCAGCCCTGACTCTGGTGTGTGCAGCCACCCCCACACTTCTCCTCTACTCAACAACCAGGGGCATTTCATTCAGATGCTTCAAACGTCTGAATCCCTCATGTATGAGTCTGACAGACTGTAGAATGTAATGAATCAATCTGTAACTATTCTGATTTGAATTTTAACAAAATACAAAAACTTGACCAGATGAACTGAAAAACTTTTTTCTTTTGTATATGTACTGTATGTAACTGATGAAAAATGAAAATTAAAAGATTTTATCCAGTTTTTTTTTTTTAATTCTCTTCATCAATATATACTTATACATACCCACAATACTATTTGACTACCTGTGGACAGTGGTGTCGGTAGGATTTAACGCTTGCTTCATCTTTACCTAAAGAAAGCAATGCAGCAGAGCTTTAGTTCAGCTCTCTCACCTCTTTATCTGTACACTCTGCTCAAGCAGATCAGCTTCCAAAGCTTCAACATTCATGCTAATACTACAGTCAAAGCTGACGTCATCTCATAGATTGCTAACTAGCAATCTCCACGAGCTCTATGCTGGATTGTTCATTAATATGGCATTGAATGTTACTGGAAAACCATAAGTGAGAAAATAAACTATTTTATTTTTAGGAACCAACAGTGAAACTTTACCATTATCTCTTGTTTGAGAATGTTGAATTTTTCATCCTATTAACAATCGTTCCTGCACTAGCATTACATTACAGACATTTAGCGGACGGTCTAATATAAGCATTAGTGACGTACAACATACTCAGAGCATTCTGGGGAGCAGTTGGGGGTTAGGTGCCTCGCTCAAGGGCACTTCAGCCATTCCTGCTGGTCCAGGGAATCAAACTGGCAACCTTTTGATCCCAAAACTGCTTCTCTAAACATTAGGCCATGGCGCCATTAGCAGTATTCCACTGTGATGTCAGTGAATCAGACAACTGCTAACTGCACACAGGAATAATGAACCTCCTGAAAACACACCCCAAACAGTTCATTATAAACATATTTAATGTATTTCAGGGTGGCATTTTTCTTTATATGGCTTATTTTCTCACTTCATGCATTATTTATGACAGAGGGGAAACATCAGGGCCTTCTAGGCCTTCAGAGAAGGCCCAAACACATCAGCATTTCAAATCTGATATTATCTCTAGCCGCTTTATCCTGTTCTACAGGGTCGCAGGCAAGCTGGAGCCTATCCCAGCTGACTACGGGCGAAAGGCAGGGTACACCCTGGACAAGTCGCCAGGTCATCACAGGGCTGACACATAGACACAGACAACCATTCACACTCACATTCACACCTACGGTCAATTTAGAGTCACCAGTTAACCTAACCTGCATGTCTTTGGACTGTGGGGGAAACCGGAGCACCCGGAGGAAACCCACGTGGACACGGGGAGAACATGCAAACTCCGCACAGAAAGGCCCTCGCCGGCCCCGGGGCTCGAACCCGGACCTTCTTGCTGTGAGGCAACAGCGCTAACCACTACACCACTGTGCCGCCCAGCATTTCAAATGTTATATTTAATTTCTTTCATTCTTTAATTTCATTATAATTATTCTCTTCTAATTTGGCCTAATTTTCTATCAAATTTGCTTCAGGAATGAAAGGGTTCCTGTCCTGAAAACATTAAAATCGAGTAATCCGATGAGATATTTTTGTTTGTTGTCTCTAGGCTGAGAAGAGTTTAGAGCTGGCTCACTCATTGATTAGGACTTCATTGCCAGGACAGAAGGCCATGGCAGTGTATGTTTATGTAGGAAGTGACAGATGAATTAACCAGTCTAATTTTGATTTATAGTGGGAGGGACCATAAATTTATCGCCCTCTGCCTTCTCGAAGGCCAACTCGAGCTTAACTGCGACTCGGCACCGTCAGCGCAGCAGCGAAGTCACCTTCTAGCCGGTGTAGCGTTCAACAGTAGTGTTAGCGAATGCTAATAAATCGGTCAAGCCAGTGCTATCGAGAGCAAGTAGCACAGGCTAACGACTGTGAATCTAAGATTTCTGTCTCCAGACTCTTCTTCCATGCACGCTCACCACAGTATTCTTCACTCAGACTTAAGTATTCATTTCCCCGATGTAATTTACATAGTTACTTTTAAAATCAACATCGACAACTACACACAACGGAGCAACCTGCCGCTAATCCCTTGCAAAATCCTTTGCCCTGTTGCTATTTTGGTGTGTCTGACTAAGGTTTGTTTGAGCTGAAGACCCAGCTCTCATAGTAACGGTTCGCCACGGTTATTAACAATCGCTGTTCCTGCTCTAGCAGTGTCTCATTGTGATGTCAATGAACCAGACAACTGCTAACTGCACACAGGAATAATGAAATCACTAAAAACACCACAAACATCTCATTATAAACATATTTAATGTATTTCAGGGTGGCGTTTTTCTTTACATGGCTCATTTTCTCACTTCATACATAATTTTATGAAACTGTTGGTCAGGTTTCTTATGCTGTTATTTATCAGGATAATTTGCACGTCTAGACAGCACCTTTCTCCAGCTGGATTCAGACTATGATTTAATGGAAACATCAGTGAAGCATTTTTCAGTCAACTGAAATAATCACTGTGCCTTTTCTAATGGAGATCATGAATGCTTCAATTCATAACTTAAAGGTAAAAATTTAAGGGAGAATGAGGTCACTTGTAACACTATTAATGGCTTCAATCAACAACAAACTACAGTGTTGACACCACTGAGCTCTATATAAAATCTGGAGAGCTCATAGCATCTTCCCTGCTGTAGAGACAAGTGAAGCCATCTGACCGCCATCTTACCAATCACACTGCATGTATTTGGCTTACGTGTTAAATCGTTGTATCCGATCAAACTTGTCCCAAGAAAAGTATTTCCTGACTTTTCCCCCTTTCATTACCTCCTCTTATTTTCTCCACTTTACCCACATTCCTTACATATCTTTATAGCACTCCCCTTCACTGTTATTGTCCCCCCCAGTCCAGTCTCTGATCATTTTTTGAACGTCTCTTTTACTACTATAATTATTTCAACAGAGATTATTTCAGTTTCTCTCTTAGAAGTATATCTTTCTCTTTTGTACAGTTCTTCCTTTATATCTATCCATCTATTTTTATTATACCAAGACAAAGGCTGTACAATACTTCCTTTCTGTTTAGGACAGTTGTTGAAACAGGATTATTTTCTCATGCTTTTTGCCATTTTCACTTCATTCTCACAGTCATGTCTTAACAGTATTTATTGGTCATATTGGTCAAGTCAAGTTTATTTTTATCGCGCTTTTAACAACAGACATTGTCGCAAAGCAGCTTTACAGAATTTTAGTGACTTTAAACATGAGCTAGTTTTATCCCTAATCTATCCCCAATGAACAAACCTGTGGCGACGGCGGCAAGGAAAAACTCCCTCAGACGACACGAGGAAGAAACCTCGAGACTCAAAAGGGAACCCATCCTCATTTGGGTGATAACAGATAGCGTGATTATAACATTTGAACAGTTTTAACATGAAGTCTGTTTTGTTGAAGTTATAAAGCTGAATGAATATTGTGACTGAATTATGTGACCAATAAATACTGTTAAGACATGACTGTGAAAATGGCAAATAACATGAGAAAATAATCCTGTTTCAACAACTGTCCTAAACAGAAAGGAAGTATTGTACAGCCTTTGTGTTGGTATTATAATAATAATAATAATAATAATAGACAAAGAAATGAACTACTATACGAAAGAGAAAGATACACTGTATAAGAGAAAAACTCTTAAAATAATTATAGTAGTAAAAGAGTCGTTAAAAAATGATCAGAGACTGAACTGGGAAAGGAAACGAAAACAATAACAGCGAAGGGGAGTGCTATAAATATATGTAAGGAATGGAGGTAAAGTTGAGAAGATAAGTGGAGGTAATGAAAGGGAAAAAAAGTCAGGAGATACTTTTCTTGGGGCAAGTTTGATCGGGGCACAGTGGTGTAGTGGTTAGCGCTGTCGCCTCACAGCAAGAAGGTCCGGGTTCGAGCCCCGTGGCCGGCGAAGGCCTTTCTGTGTGGAGTTTGCATGTTCTCCCCGTGGGTTTCCTCCAGGTGCTCCGGTTTCCCCCACAGTCCAAAGACATGCAGGTTAGGTTAACTGGTGACTCTAAATTGACCGTAGGTGTGAATGTGAGTGTGAATGGTTGTCTGTGTCTATGTGTCAGCCCTGTGATGACCTGGCGACTTGTCCAGGGTGTACCCCGCCTTTCGCCCGTAGTCAGCTGGGATAGGCTCCAGCTTGCCTGCGACCCTGTAGAACAGGATAAAGCGGCTACAGATAATGAGATGAGAAGTTTGATCGGATACAACGGTTTAACATATAAGCCAAATACATGCGGTGCGAGTGGTAAGATGGCGGCCAGATGGCTTCACTCTGACGAGCCTATGAGCTCTGCAGATTTTATACAGAGCTCAGTGTTTGACATTCACTCTGCACATGCTCAGTAGCATCCTCTGTCGGCTCGCAGAGGAACTGCAGCTCAGAACAATTTACTGTCAGAAGTATTAAAATAATTTTCCTCTGCAGATTGTTTTAAATTAAATTAAAAGTGTGTCTATTTGTATGGAAATGAATTCAAATGGGCTAGTTTTGATCACTGTCTAGTTGACTATCAGTAAAGCACGGAGCATAACTGACCATGCTAAGCTGGTTTAAGAAGAAGAAACCTTTGTCACATGCACACTTCAAACACAGTGAAATTCATCCTCTGCATTTCACCCATCTGAAGCAGTGAACACACGTGCACACCTAGATCAGTGGGCAGCCACACCAGAGCACCCAGGGACCAGTCAGGGGTGAAGTACCTTGCTCAAGGGCACCTCAGCCCAAGGCTGCCCCACGTTAACCTAACTGCATGTCTTTGGATTGTGGGGGAAACCAGAGCACCCGGAGGAAACCCACACAGACATGGGGAGAACATGCAAACTCCACACAGAAAGGTCCTCGCCGGCTGCTGGGTTCGACCCCGGAACCTTCTTGCTGTGAGGCGACTGTGCTAACCACTACACCACCATGCCGCCCTAGAAGCTAGCTAGAAGGCCAGATTTTAATATGGTTGCCAGTGTGGATTGGAGTCCAAAGACTGTTCTTAACCATTATGGGACAATGAATATACCCAACAATCTGTTTTTCTCTCTCTCGTTACGTATGTCAAGATACCAGTGATTCTGACCTCTTCTGCTCTCCAGACCTACTTGATCCATCCTGATGCCCTACTTCTAGCTGAGGTTCTCATCACTTCACTCCAGTGGAGGATGGCCCACATAGACAGCCTAAAGATACACTTAGAAGATGGCTCTGGACACTTAATACAAACAGTTTTGCTCCGATAACTTTAGTACTGCAATTGTCATGAACAGTTTTGCACTCAAGTCTCCATCAAAGAACAGTTGATAACTTCAACAAAATAGACTTCATGATAAAACTATAATGAAGTTCCTGGTTACACAGTTGCACTTTTTGACTACATAGGACACACCTATAGAAGCGAGTTATTTATATTCATACTATCTGTTATCATCCAAATGAGGATGGGTTCCGTTTTGAGTCTGGTTCCTCTCAAGGTTCCTTCCTCATGTCATCTTGAAGTTTTTCCCTGCCACTGTCATCTCAGGCTGCTCAATATGGACAAATTTATTATGTTAAAAATCTATATTTGTCTGTAAAGCTGCTTTGCAATAATGTCTACTGTTAAATGCACTATACAAATAAATCAACCTGAGTTGACAAAGTACCCATCACAAAAAGTGTCCAAAAAACAAACCCCATAAAAAAGTGACTGTTCCAACTTACCTCACGCTCCCTTAACACCAAAGAAAATAAACTAATTACTTTCACATTTACGTCGTCATGCAGCATCTCAGACTCTGTAGTGAGCTTTTCCACACTGATCATCTAGCTGAATTCTTATTGATCCTTGTGTACACTCAAGACTGACTGGCAGATTGGGCCATTTCATTTCCACATGGATTTTTTTTAATCAAATAATACATTGGCTATAAATATAAATTTTCCAATTTGCTTAGTAGTCTGTTTTTTTTACTCAGGATCTCAAAATTTACATGCTGGTCATTTAATTTATCTAGATATTTATAACTGCAGAAGGTTTAAACCAAGGCGGCACGGTGGTGTAGTGGTTTGCGCTGTCGCCTCACAGCAAGAAGGTCCGGGTTCGAGCCCCGTGGCCGGCGAGGGCCTTTCTGTGTGGAGTTTGCATGTTCTCCCCGTGTCCGCGTGGGTTTCCTCCGGGTGCTCCGGTTTCCCCCACAGTCCAAAGACATGCAGGTTAGGTTAACTGGTGACTCTAAATTGACCGTAGGTGTGAATGTGAGTGTGAATGGTTGTCTGTGTCTATGTGTCAGCCCTGTGATGACCTGGCGACTTGTCCAGGGTGTACCCCGCCTTTCTCCCGTAGTCAGCTGGGATAGGCTCCAGCTTGCCTGCGACCCTGTAGAAGGATAAAGCGGCTAGAGATAATGAGATGAGAAGATTTAAACCACACTCTGGAAAGTCAAATTACTTTGTTTGAAATTAAACATGCTTAGGACGCCCTCTGTTGGTAGAAATAATCCAATGTGTGAAGATACTGTATTTGTTGTATTGTTCTGCAAAGAATCCTTAATGGTTCCCCCAGAGGGTCAAACTGCAGGATAATTATTCCCAATTAAATTCATTCTGTAGTTGATTTTATGATAGAGATACATACAAAAGAAAAACACGTTTCACTTCAGGAAAACTTGCATCATAGAAAATGCAAAATTTTCACCGCATGAAAGGATTTTCCAGCCTTTCACAAATATAGTACTCTCAAAAGGTATTGGAATGGCAAGGCCAATTCTTTTGTTTTTGCTATACACTAAAGACATTTGGGTTTGAGATCAGATGATCATCACGAGACAACAGATCAGAATTTCAGCTTTCATTTTTCAAAAAAAAAGAAAAAAAGAAAAAAAAACTGGAACATGTGACTGACAAATGTTTCTTGTTGCTCAGGTGTGCCCTGTTGTTGACTGCTTTAAAAAAAATTAATAGCTGAATGTTGACTCTTGGGTTCACCTGTTAAGATTGCATTTATTGTTAAAAAGGTTAAACCAATATTATGACCACAGAGCTGTCGATGAGAGAAAGTAATTTTGAAGCAGAGAAAAAAAAAGTCAATTCGAAAAATCAAATCAGAACCATGGCACAAGCACTGGGCTATAACCAATACAACAATTTGGAATGTCCTGAAAAAGAAAGAAACCACTAGTACACTAATAACCAAACATCGACCAGGTCAACCATGGAAAACAATCGCAGTTGAAGAGAGAAACACTGAGAGCTGTGAAGAAAAACCCAAAACAACAGTCAGTGACATCACCAGTGGTGAACCATGAATATTAGAGCTGGGACTTGAGCTCAGCCAAAACTTCACCAGACACACCAAATAAAGGAACAGGGCAAAGGATTTTACAAGGGATTAGCGGCAGGCTGCCAGGTCACTCCGTTGTGTGTAGTTGTTGATTTTAAAAGTAACTAAATAAATTACATAGGAAAAGGAATACTCAAGTCTGAGTGAGGAATACTGTGGTGAATGTGTGTGGAAGAGGAGCCTGGAGACAGAAATCTTAGTTTCTTGGTCGTTATAGCACTGGCTTTATTAGCAGTTGCTAACACCACTGATGAGCGCTACACCAGCTGGAAGGTGACTTCACTGCTGTGCTGACGGTACAGAGTTGCGGTTAAGCTTGAGTTGGCCGTCAAGAAGGCTGAGGGCGATAATTATTTGGTCCCTCTCACTATAAATCAAAATCTGGTTAATTCATGTGTCACTTCCTACATAAACATACACTGCCATGGCCTTCTGTCCTGGCAGTGAAGTCCTAACCAATGAGTGAACCAGCTCTAAACTCTTCTCAGCCTAGAGACTGCAAGCAAAATATCTCACTGGATAACTCGATTTTAATGTTTTCAGGACAGTAACCCTTTCATTTCTGAAGCAAAATTGATAGAAAATAAGGCCAAATTAGAATTAAAAGAGAATAATTATAATGACATTGTGAAAGAATGAAATAAATTAAATAAAACTTTTGAAATGCTGATATGTTTGGGCCTTCTCTGAAGGCCCTGATGGTTCCCCTCTGGACATCAACAAGCTCCAAGGGGCACTGTTTGCCACACGTCAAGATACAAACCACTCATCAGCAGTTAAGAATCGGAAGACCAGATTGAAATTTGCAAAGAAATACAAAGATGAGCCATAAAAGTTTGGAATCAACTCAATTAACCTCAATCAAAGTGATAGAAAGGTTGTTAAAAAGAAAGAAAGAAAGAAAGAAAGAAAGAAAGAAAGAAAGAAAGAAAGAAAGAAAGAAAGAAAGAAAGAAAGAAAGAAAGAAAGAAAGAAAAGGATGTGCCCATGACCTCAAACCCAAATGTCTTCAGTGTGTAGCAAAAACAAAAGAATTTTCCTTGCTGTTCCAAATATAATAATCCAGACTTTAAATTACTTAGAAGAAAACGTGCAATAAAACCACTGATATATGTATTAAAGTCCACAACAACGAGAAGTACAACGTTCTCTTTTATTATTGTATTATATTGATAAATGTCTTCCATCTGAAAAAAAAGAAAAGAAAATACAACATGAAAAAGAATAAACTATAAATATGTACAAGTGAATTCACATATTTATCCAATTTGTATAATCTCTTTAGAATTTCAATTCTGGTTCTTCACATGTTCCAAAACTCACCCATATCAGTACACAGAACCCTGTATCATTATAATATCTGTAGTGAGGGAATGCAAATGCAAAGCCACTCTTGGTCAACACATTCACAACAACTTCCTAAATACGCTAAAAATACCCAGCTCACCGAGTACTGCTCTGAATCACTGGACACAACACTCGAGACGCGACGCATGATCAAAGATCATTGCTGTGCCCTGTGTCCTATTTAAATCTGTGTCACTGTTTAAACCTGTGGCCTAATAATTAACAGATTAACTGCATGCTTAGAGGAAGCAATGCAGGAATCGGAGCAGGCATATGGGAGTGTTCAAGTCCACACTCCGGTCACTCACTGGCAGTGTAATAGTGCTGCTTTATGATGTGGATAATTTCTCTTCTAATTAAAACAAAACAAAAAAAAAACCCAGCACTCAGTCTGTCACTTACTCATTCTCTTTAAACTAAGTAAGCCAATAAATTCCCATCTCTGACCAGCAGGAGGCACTGTAATGCGATTTAATATCAAGAACTCAGATGTCTAAAAATGGACTGTTTCATTAGTTTGACTCAGGACAGTACAAACAGGAGCTATAAAAGCAAGAATTCAGACATTTTCCTCATTACATTAAATGTAGTCGTTTAGTCAGGATGAACAAAGTTTATCTGCACTGGACCTCTGAGTAATAAGACGAAAGCCGTCAGCGTGTCATCGCACATGCTTTCAGACACCATTCGATCACAGAAAACAACTTGCAAGCAAAATGATTCAGTATTATTTCAAGAATAAAAAACCTGGGGGCATGCTGTTACAAGTAAATCATCAACAATTGGAGGATGTGATGCTTACTGATTTTACTTTTTCCTCACAACACATCCTGAAGTGGTTTATTCCTCTTATACCACGGCAACTAGACAATGATTATTATTTTATCAAACAAACAATGATAGGGTGTACATTTTATTCATTAATAGTTACATTTATTATTGTGGAATATCTGTGAAAACAGTAAGCACCTGTCACTTACGTTATAACAACTCTAAATAGTGGTTTCCTCACCAGCTTCTGTTTCTTTTCTCTCCCTCAAAGTTAATAAGACAAAAAGCACAGCTGGTCATGTTGCCAAGAAAATGCCAAGCACAAAATTACAGCTTTAACTCTGAGTCAAAACGCTGACACTGGAGACTCCTTCCCAAATGCTAAATAAACATCTCTCCATAGAAAACCTCAGCCTATCAACAAAGACACTTTTTAAAATCTGTTTATGTGGAGCATCTGCCATGCAAGTCCCTGCGCAAGAGATTACATTAGAAACAACCAGAGGTGGACAAAAGTACCCAACTTCATTACTTAAGTGAAAGTACAGATCCCACTGGTCAAACGTTACTCCGATACAAGTGAAAGTTGTACAGTCAAATTTTTACTCAAGATAAAGTACTGAAGTACTTGCTTTAAAAAATACTTAAGTATTAAAAGTACATTTTCTGTCAACGCATCGTTGTATTATTGCCACAACGCTTACAAAACCTAATGCCGTTACCAAAGACAGAAATGTGAATTCACAAAATGAACGCATGCTGTGCCATCATGGTGGTTTAATGGTAAGCTAGCTAGTCAGCGAAACTCCACCTGACATGCTAGCAAACGCTTTTCAAACTCTAAATCATATTAGGTAGCTAATGTTACTAGAAAAGAAAGATTTCTACATTCTGTTTATTTGGCAAGATTATGCTAAAACATATTTCTGAAAGGACTTCAGATAAGTTAACATTAGTCATGTTAGTGTAACTCCATTTTTACATGCTAACTAACAGCGTCCAAGTTAACTAGCTATGTGTTAACATTAGCCGTGGACAAGACTGTGGCAACTTGGCGGGCAAATCCATAGAAAGTCCTTTGACTAACCAGACTGCATAGCTACTGTATGTGTGCAACGTTATCGCTAGCTCTAAAAGCACAGACAACTTCGTTGCAAGCTTTCTCTTGGAATAAAACGTTTATATACCTCGATATGCTCCTGCAGGTTAGATAGTGAATTTTTGTAGGCTGCGATGTGGTTCGTTTTCGGCAAACAAAGCAAACATTTAAAATGAAACGAATCTTTAATCCTTTCAGAAAACTGAAACATGGGTTCTAGGTAAAGTCATGAGTGCGTGTATTCCCCAGAAGAACCGCCGCCTTCCATTCTGCCATTGACTGATCATGTTAAATAATGCTGTTGAGAAATAATTGACTTTGATTTTATACAGTCTATGGATGTGATGTGACCCTAGTGATTACTGATCGGCTGTCTTAGTGTCACCTGCTAAAAAACTAATCATTGGGGCGTCGTGGCTCGGGTGGATGGGGCGCCGTGCCGTGGATCCGGAGACCTGGGTTCGGTTCCGGCCCGAGGTCGTTTCCCGATCCCTCCCCGTCTCTCTCCCGCTCGTTTCCTGTCTCTACACTGTCCTATCCAATAAAGGTGGAAAAAGCCCCCAAAAAATCTTTAAAAAAACAATCACCTTTTAGAAAAGAAAAAACATCCACTTTCAAAGCCGCTTCATAGTAACAAGTAACGAGGACCTTGACAGAAATGTAGTGGAGTAAAAAGTACGATATTTGTCTTTCAAATGTCGTGAAGTTAAAGTCATAAGTTTCAAAAAAAAAATAAAATAAAACAATACTCAAATACAGATACTCAAAAAGTGCACTTAAGTACAGTACTCAAGTCAATGTACTTCGTTACTGTCCACCTCTGGAAACAACAACATAAGAAAGAAAGGATACAGGTCATTTCTTCCAACGACCATTTCGTCCAACGGTTAAGACATTTCATTCAAAACCTTTTTCAACCACCCGCCAAACACGAGTTGTGAAATCTAATGGCGAGTAAAGATCGCCCCAGACTTGCCTTTCTCAGCAAATGTGTTCAAAACAATGGGTCCCTACGCTCCGGACTGCGCGTATGCTGAGTGGACTCTCGTACATGCGCTGTTAATGAGGCATCAGCATGCCTATATAAAGACTGAGAAAACGCACATTCATTGTGAAGTATTATGCCATGTCAGCGTGCATTACCGAGCCTTAGTCAGTCATAAACCTGCTTAATGCACTTCCTTAAATGAATAAAATACTACTTAAATAAAATATTCATTGAAACATTTTACTGATTAAGGCTGTGTTGGCCTTGACTGGCTATATGATTAATTAAATGGCTTCACTGGACTCGAAGCTCAGAGAGCAGCCTGTAATGGTAAGGGTCACTCGTTTGCTTTACAAAAATGTTTTCCGCTTCGGTCAAATTCTACTGAAAATTCTTCTTTAGATTTGGTTTAAAAATATATAGTGTAGTGGTTAGCACTGTCAGCTCACAGCAAGAAGGTTCCGGGTTCGAACCCAGCGGCCGGCGAGGGTCTTTCTGTGTGGAGTTTGCATGTTCTCCCCGTGTCTGCGTCAGTTTCCCCCACAGTCCAAAGACATGCAGTTAGGTTGACGTGGCCTTGGGCTGAGGTGCCCTTGAGCAAGGTACCGAACCCCTGACTGCTCCCTGGGCGCTCTGGTGTGGCTGCCCACTGCTCTGGGTGTGTGCGCGCGTTTTTACTGCTCTCCTTGCACTCCTTTAAATGAATTATGGTTTCTTTATATCTCAAACTTGTTGCACATATCACCACATATAAAATAATTGATAGCGCATATGAAAAAGACTTTGGACAAAATGTCTCAACTATTGGACGAAATGGTCATTGGATGAAGCGTCCTGATCCCGAAAGAAGGAGTGCATCGATATTGATATCAACTGGAATCAACACCTTCTGACCAACCAGAATCAAGAATTCAATAGCACTGGGCTATTAAACAAAGTAAAAAGAAAGAATAGGATTCTTGCTTCGAGACGGCTGCTGTTTTAAAGTGCCATTCCACCATTGGATGTATTCTTTGGCATAAAATACAATATATTTTATGACAACATGACTAGACAGAGAAATCTTTTAGCTTCAAAATGATATATCAAACAATTTTTTGACAACGACAAGTATATTAATTTTGCGACCAAAGTCACCTACCCTTTTAATTTCCGCGCGGTAGTGAAACGTGATGTCATCGGCAGGTTCCCCTTCTTGTGTACCACGTGTCGGTCTATTTTTAGACCAGGAAACCCCCAAAGTGAGAGAGTCATTTCTCCTCGTATATGGGGGCCAAAAAAATTGCGAAAAATTTTGAGTTAATCTTTCAGTTAGCTAGATTTATTGGTATTAGCTAGATTTATTGGCATTATTTTTATCGCGTTCTATCCGCCATTGCTGATAATATGTGCCACGTCACACGTCACGTGGTACACAAGAAGGGGAACCTGCCGATGACATCACGCGCGGAAATTAAAAGGGTAGGTGACTTTGGTCGCAAAATTAATATACTTGTCGTTGTCAAAAAATTATGTTTGATATATCATTTTGAAGCTAAAAGATTTCTCTATCTAGTGATACCATTTATATATGTTGTCAAAATATATTGTATTTTATGCCAAAGAATACATCCAATGGCACTTTAAGCTTTGTGACAATTCTGACACACTGAACAACTTGAGACAGTTTGAGACGAGTGTGCAATGATCGACGCTACACTCGTATCTATAAGCATCTCTTACTTCTTATCTACATTAACTTTATAGCTCCAGTGCAAAGTAAAGGAAAAAAACCAACAACAAGGGAAGGGGTAGGTAAATTGCATGCATTTTAATCTTGGCCAATTATTTGCTTTATTTTGGTTTTGCTAATAGTAGCAATGTTTAAAGCAGTACTGTCATTAAATTTGTCCAAGACTCTTTAATATTATGTAATCAGGGCAAACCAATGAAACAGCAGACATCAGCGATGACCTTTAAGACTGTTTAAGATTAAAGAAATAGTTCTGACAAAAAAGAAAGAAAGGGATTTTCTCCTCACCCTAACGTAGTCAGTCGATCAGTGTAGTAAGTTGTTTATATCCTGGTCAGAGTCGTGACGGATCTGAAGTCTGCGTAAGGAAAACTGAGGTGTGAGGTGGGACCACACCCCGGATCAGACACATTCATTCACATCTGGGGGAAATTTAGAAAAAGCCAATCCACCTACTGGCATTTTTGCGAAGCGGGAGCAAACCCATGAGAACACTGGAAGCGTCAGGGACCAACTTACTGCCCGACGTATTTTTAATCTTGTATTTTCGAGCGCACCATACACACACTTGTTCAATTCACAGCTTAGAAAACACTCTGGATAGTCCCTCTGTTTGGTGGAACCCTTATTGCTTCTATGTAGAAAATTACTACAGAGGGTTTCTTATTCAGGAGGGCTCTTTTATACACGGAACCTGTTATTCCTAAGGTTTTTCCCCCCCCCCAAGACTTTTTAAATAGAGTTGCATCAAACAGCAAGATGAGTATATACAGCTGCACTGCAATTTAACATCACAAGTTAGAATTATTAGTTCAGAATGAAGACTTTCGTTATTATTTATTAACAAGGCAACAGACTGAAGTGATGGTGCAAAAGTAAAGAAGCTAATTTTTTTCTTTTTTAAAAGATGTACGACGCGTCCTGGCTGACTGAGTATGTTTGGTGCAAGTGGAAAATTGTGTACGTTTCACTTTTGGCTGAACTGTTCCTTTAAAACGATGCATCACTGCGTAACGTTTATTAGCTTTTTTGCACTTTAATCCACGCTGCATTGTGTGTTCATAAATAGTTTGTTTGCAAACACTTTAAAACTATACATAGTGAATTTCGAAAATCATTCTGCACCTCAAAGAACAAAAGGACGTCTAACACACACACGCACACACACACCCTTGCAATCTACCAAATATTATTCTCCATTTGGTGACATAGCCCCCCCCCAAAAAAAAGAGACCCTTTAATCTCCATTATTTAAAATTTAATGACCTGAAACTAAAGACAGCAAAAGCACATAAGACAGACTTTCCTTTTGTTTTGTAGTGCTCGCGTCATCAATTAAAAGGCATAAAATTTGTGAAAATGAGCATATCACCCATCAACAACAACAACAAAAATATAGACAGGCACCCTCAGAGAAACACTCCAACATGTTTCAAGTAATCACAGAAGAAAAAAAATCCTTAAAAATATTAATCTATCAATCAATCTGCATCACATCTGGCTTAAGATTCATTTGCAGCTTCCGTCACCAAAACATACAGTAAGTAAATAAAAATAACTAGTATTTGTTCCACGTAACTCTATATAAAATATATATTTAAAACCATACACAGCCACCCCTTCAGGTAGATCATATCGTCAAAGCAGGAGTGTGCACAAGGTTATGATTTGAGAACAGGGTCTTGATCTCTGACTTCAGACATATCACGAATTCTCAAAACTCCTGATCATCCAATCACACAGATGAACCCACATGTCCCCACTGCCGGCGCCTTAAATAATCATCTATTTGGCTTAAAAAAAAAAGCTAATAATACATAAATAACAGAAAAAAAAATCCCTTAACCCTAAAAAAAAAGCTGAGCTGAATCGCTGCAGTTCTGGTACAGCTTGTCTGAGGTTTGTTTAAATACACTGCGAAAAGATCAGCCGAATTTGCGACCTTTCGTGAGCATCATCCATTTTAACATCAAATCTAAATCTAGGCTATTTAATTAAAATCACATGATGACGGACTGAATCGGACTTCACTACTTCTGTTGGAACATTATGACGGTTGCATTACACAATAGTGACGTCTTATGTTCTCTGTGTACACAAAACCGGTAGAGGCATCCAACCGAAACAAAAGTGGAAAAAACAAAACAAAACCCTGGAACATAAAATATCATACTGTAGCCTGTGCACAAAATGTACAATTCTATTAGATCAGATCAAATGAGATCAGATGGAGGTCCTCTTCATGAGCAAGGACATGGTTAAAACTTAAAAAAAAAAAAAAGTTAAAGCTTCAATTTCACAACCTAAAGTTTCCAATAAATACTGTAATATAAATGTATATAATCCTATAGAACAATTAGATCATACACTTTTGGGGGTTTTAACTAGCTATTTAAAGGTGCTTTAGAAATTAGACACAATACAATAAAATCCATTCGTATTTAGATGTAAAGCCACAGAGAAATGCGGTAAATGGTTCAATAAATAATTTACTTTAAAGTCTTTCTATGTACAAGTCGAGTCCTGGATGAACTTTAACTGAGCTATGAATAATATTCAACGATTATATTATATTATAATATAATACAATAACAGTATATTATTATATTATAATATAATAATATATTATAGCTCTATTTTTTTTTTAAAATGTCTTTAGAGGAGCGCACGCTGCGAATGGAAGAAAAGAAACAATCATTTCAAAATATGTAGCAGAAAACACACAAGATGAAACTCCTTCACCACTGACGGATTGAAAAACTTTCCAGAACCTCAGAACTCTGAGCCTCCAGCTTTAAGACGAGCAGCGAATCTGAACGGAGTAAAAATCTTCACATCGGTCAGCATGAGAAACCACGGCTTTTGGATTTGATTTTTGAAGTAACGAGATCCGATCTTGGAACATTTGCTGAATTTAAGTACATCTTGCTTACATTTCATATGTAAAGGAATACTTCAGAGTTTTTTCTCTCTGATAAACATGGCATCTATCCAGTTCATCTGCAGCACATGTGCGATTACCACAGACAAAAATATCCCTGGGCTGAGACGAGAAAAGAAAACCGAGTTCTTACAAATTCACTTATAACTGAAGCCTAAGGGCAGTTGTTGAGGTCAATAAATTCATAATTAATTTACTCAAGCATTTTGATATCTAAAAATCCTCAAAACATTACAGTTTTAATGGATAGTTTGTGAAATGTTCTGCATTAGTGTCACTGAGTCAGGAATGAGCAAATTTTAGTTTGCAAACATTAAATTTCTTTTTCTTTAGAAAATCAAATGCAACCAAAATGGGTTTATGATCACCTTTCAGGTAAAAAAAAAAGAAAAAGCCATCCTGACGATTCTGGACTCCGCACATTCAGAAGCAACAGCAGACCAACAGGTTCTCCAAAAAGCTACGAACAACCTATGAGCTGATTTCAATCAGAAAACACACCAGAGGTTTTGCACAGCGTTATATTTAAATTACATTACAGGCATTTAGCAGACGCTTTTATCCAGACTGACGTACAACATACCCTGGGGAGCAGTTGGGGATTAGGTCCCTTTCTCAAGGGCACTTCAGCCATTCCTGCCGGTCCAGGGAATCGAACAGGCGACCTTTTGGTCCCAAAGCTGCTTCTCTAACCATTAGGCCATGGCTTCCTCCATATCACGTCAATCACAGGTATTTCTAAATGAAGCTGTAAATCTGCTTAAAGGAACAGTCCACCGTACTTCCATAATGAAATATGCTCTTATCTGAATTGAGACGAGCTGATCCGTACCTCTCAGATCTTTGCGCGACCTCCCAGTCAGTCAGACGCGCTGTCACTCCTGTTAGCAATGTAGCTAGGCTCAGCATGGCCAACGGTATTTTTTGGGGCTGTAGTTAGATGCGACCAAACTCTTCCGCGTTTTTCCTGTTTACATAGGTTTATATGACCAGTGACGTGAAACAAGTTCAGTTACACAAATTGAAACGTAGCGATTTTCTATGCTATGGAAAGTCCGCACTATAATGACAGGCGTACTAACACCTTCTGCGCGCTTCGGCAGCGCATTGATATCTGAGCTCCGTATCAATGCGCTGCCGAAGCGCACAGAAGGTGTTAGTACGCCTGTCATTATAGTGCGGACTTTCCATAGCATAGAAAATCGCTACGTTTCAATTTGTGTAACTGAACTTGTTTCATATCACTGGTCATATAAACCTATGTAAACAGGAAAAACGCGGAAGAGTTTGGTCGCATCTAACTACAGCCCCAAAAAATACCGTTGGCCATGCTGAGCCTAGCTACATTGCTAACAGGAGTGACAGCGCGTCTGACTGACTGGGAGGTCGCGCAAAGCTCGGAGAGGTACGGAGCAGCTCGTCTCAATTCAGATAAGAGCATATTTCATTATGGAAGTATGGTGGACTGTTCCTTTAATTCATCTTTCAGAGATTGGAATAATTTTGCAGAGCAAAGAATGCAACCAGAATACGGTTTCACTGCACTGCTCCAGTTTTGGAAAGTGAGAACAGCTCTGGCGAAACCTTAATTTCTACTGTGTAATGGTTCTTTTTTTTGAATTTGCATCATACAGTGGCGGATTTTATTTATTTATCTTCACTGATGACATTTAACAACTGCCTTTAAACCTTTATTCGAAGTGAGTTTAAACTAAGCAGGTTTTTGCTCCTTTCTCTACACAAGGACACGTCAAAATTATCATCCACGGTAACCTGTAGATATGCTCCTGACCCCATATCCTCTCTTGATTTTATGATTGAGCTTACGATTTCATGATCGCTTTTATGATTTTACGATCTTCTGTTCGAATTTCATGATTTTATATCTTCAGTCTTGCCTTATTATTTCTCTCTTTCCATTTTTCTTATTCATGCCCATTGAATTGCTTGTGCCTAGACTGTAAAGCGCTTTGGGTCAACTCCTGTTGTTTTTAAATGCGCTGTAGACTTGACTTGGTGAACACTAATGAGGATTAAAAACTCTGGTGTATTCCTTTAAGATCCCCCTCAGTGAGACGACCTCTTATATCAAAGCCATTAATTCATTTCAATCTAATATTTGCCATCAGCATGGTGATCCCAAGTTGCAATGCTCATAAAAAAAAAAAAAAAAACAACAACAAAAGATACTGGATTTCCCTAACCCTACTGTAGACGCTTGTAGAGACTAATCCATTGAAAACCCACAGTGTCATAAAACTAAGAAACGAGGAATGATTATTATGTTACAGCACGGCTCTGTGCGTGTGAAGAGCCGATAAACTGGGACGACTCCCTCCAGCCTGAGCTTGACCGAGACCTCCTGTGTTACCGCTGTTTACCGAGACTGTATTTGGAAACAAAGGCACATCGTCATCGAACAGTTTACTCTGAGAGAACTTCACACAGACCATCTAGGTCAGGAGCCTTATGTTCTCTTTTCACTTTCTCTTTTCAGAAAGCAGAAAAAGAAAGGAAGAGGGAAAAATGAACGGTGTCGGAAACACCCGACTTCCTGTGAGGCTGACGAAGCAGGAGCGGCTCAAAGGGCAACCCTGTCATGCTGGAGAGGAGTGAACGTGTGCGCACATGCGCGAACGCACGCACACACTTCTGTGAAGAGGTTCTCTCCAGCAGGGTTGACATCTGGAATTCCCAAAGGGAGTGTTTGTACTGAGCTCCAGTGTTGTGGCTCCATCCTATCCCCCCCACCCCACCCCCACCCAGGCCTGCCTGGACGAGGGGTTACACATTTCAGACAGGGGGTTTGTGGGTAACAAGGGCTGGAGTGACGTCCACCTGACAAGCCTTCTCTTTATTCATCATCACAAATTCCAAAGCAAGGAGGGAAAGCCTCTTTCTAAAAGGCAACTCTCGTCTTTGCCGTTAGGGTCCGTGTCCCTTCCTCAAGGTCACAGAGGTCAGAGGTCATACGAAGACTTTGGCGAGGGCGTCGGCTCCGGCACTGCCGATGTAGCACTTAGTGGGGTGGAACGCCACATCGTTGATCGACTCGTCAAACTTCTTCCTGTGAGCTGTGAACTCCTGAATGCACGTCTTACTCTCCATGTTCCAAAGACGGATGGAGCAGTCGTGACCTGAGACACAATGAGATTTGACTTTTCCACTCCAACCAAACTGAGGAAAAAAAAACCCCAAATAAATATCAGAAAAAAACCCCAGCCTACACTGAGCTGCGAATACTTACTACCAGACATCAGGTAGAGGCCATTAGGATCCACTGCTAAGCTGGTCACAGCGTCCAGATGAGCCACCATGGAGTGAATAAGTTTTCCTAAAGAAGAACAAGAACAGACTAGATTTATACAGCAGCCATCATTTAGTTCAGTTAATAACAGTCCTTTTCAAATCCAGGGGAATAGATATAAAAACTGTCTGCTTCAAAATGGAGCATAAATGTGTATTTTAGAATGAAAATGGCCTATAATGGAATTTTATACAAGAATGAGAATTGTATATAATGAGTATTATTCTATCCACATTCACTGGATATGAGCAATCGCGCGTTCCGATTGGCTACTTTACGACTAGGATATCAGCTCATATAACTTACCATGAGTAAAGAATAACAAAATGGAGGCGCGCATCAAGTCAGATACATCACTTTGTTATCAAGTATTTAAAAGAAACAGAAATAGCTAAAAGAATATACTCCCCCCCAGTATCTCCTGATCCACACTCCAGTTGGCGGCAGTAATACACTTTTACACTGGTTTGCCAACCGCCAAAAAACCCCGAACTCTGAACCAACTGAGGACAAAATAAAAACTTTACTCGAACCCCCCCCCCCAAAAAAAGAAAAGGATTTGATGGTAAGAACGTCTCTTTTTTTTTTTTCCACAAATTATCATTATAGCATTTTTCCAAATTGCTACTATCATTTTGCCGGTTTGTTTACATTCTAAACGGAAATGATTTTCGTCAGACATTTTGTACAAACAACGTGCATGTTCTAGAATGATGCTGTTTTAATCAAGCATTATTAATGAAGCATAATGATGTGTTTGAGGTATACATAATGATATGTTTTAATCAGGGCTTTGAACCAGAATTTTTTTCCTATTGGTTCGTTCCGAACAGAAACGGAATTTTAACGTTTCCGGTTTTGGGTTCCACCATTAAATAGACGTTCCCGAACTGGTTAGAACAAAAAAATTTCGTTCCCGGAACGGTTAATTACGTTCCCTGTCAGCTGTTTAACAAATGACTATAAAATTATGTCTCTGTCTCATCCAGCTTAAGCCAAATGTAGGCTAATTCTATTACAACCTTCATTAAATAAGACAAGAAATAATTCAAAACAATTATTATTTCAAATGTTGGCGATTTGGATTCTCAGTATGTCTTTCCATCTACACAAACAGAAAAAGTGCCAAAAATGAAAGATAATTCGTTTAGTGTGTTACCAAAGGCTAGTCAGGCCCTATAAAGGGCTACCGCATGACGTCACCGCGCCGCGAGATTTTGTTAGGCGCCATATTGGAAGACCAAGTACACATCTATGCAAGTACATACATACATAAAACAAACTACACCTGAAATGTAGCCAGGGCCGGTTCTGCCCTAATCTGGACCCGGGTGCAACATCGCGCACCCCCCCCCCCCCCCCAAAAAAAAAAAACACCAGTCTAAATCAGGACAACCATCACATATCTATAACTATAAACATTTTATATCAACTATTTTAACTAAATGGGCTATAATAAATAAGGCTGCAGGCAGCCACGGCGGGCTGCCTCAGAAAAGTAACCATTCAATGACACAACTGAAAGCCTGCAGCCACGGCGGGCTGCCTTATAAAGTAACCATTTGTCCTACCTTAAAACTCGTTTTGCATTTTCTGCCTCCTTTTTTGTATTTTCGACCCTCTGTTTATTTTCTTTCCTTTTCTGAAAACCCGATTTGTGTCCAGACATTTTGTTCTGCTACCAACGAACTAACTCGTCAGGTCTCGTCTCTCGAGCCCGCGATGATTCCCGTGGGAAGGGCAACAACTGATACATTTTTACAAACAGCCAATAGGGAGGTTGCATCGTTCAGGCTCTTCTTTGCTCAGACACTCAGTAATTCACTTATTATCACGTGGAGACGTGATAGTAGTCCACCTTCCCGCGCTCTCCATTCAGTCAGCGAACGTCACACAGGAAGTGAACCCCAGCGGGTCATAGAAACTTGCGCAGGAGAAGAATGGCTTTTTTATTTGTAGGCTACGGAAACTTTGAGGAACGAAATAAAAACCAGTATTAACCGGTTACCATTATTTTTAATAAGCGTTTCTGTTCCGGAACATAAAAAATAATAAAGTTTCTGGTTTCGTTTCTGTTCCATGTGAAATAGAAAAAGTTCCCGGTTTTCGTTTTCGTTCCTTGAACCGGTTCAAAGCCCTGGTTTTAATGATATCATAATATCATTGTTTTAATGATATCATAACTCTATGATTCAAAAAAATGTTGAGGAATTTCGTTCCTAAATGACGAAGAACTAACTTCCCATATAACAACGAAAAAAGGACTAAAAGTTTTACTCTTAGTAGCTTTGGGACTAGAGGTTGAGGAAAATTTGAAAGAGAGAGAGAAGCTTGTTTACTGTAGTTTGGCTCCAGGAGACACTGCTTTCACGAAAAACTCTTCCTGTCATTTCAGACATCCCCTTTGATTGGTCAAAAGACCTGAAACTTTCCTCGGATACACTAAACTGACATTGATGACCCTCAGAAAGTTGCATCAAGTTCAACTTGAACTAAAGCTCTGCTCCTATGTCACTAGTGTAACACTAGCGGCGTCAACTGCTCCGCTGCCGAACCACAGCAAACAGAAAATCTGCTGTTTCTGCTGGTACCGCTACTGGTCAGTGTGATCCCCGCCTTTCAGATACCCAGGACTGGCTAGTGTCACTAAGTGACAGGGGAGAGAAAGTGTGCCATCCCTCCCACCCAGAGAGCATGGTCCATGTCTCTCTCTTGGAATCCCGACTGTAGATGTCTGTAGTGTCATCAGGATTCAAACTGATGATCTCCAGATGATAAGAGGAATGCTTTTCCATTGTGCCACTCGAGAGGAGGGGGGGGAATGTTTTAGGGTGTATTCAGACCAGGATAGTTCGATAGTTCACTTGCTTTGGTCCGAACCAAATGTTTTGTTTTTTTTTTTTCATTTTGGTGCGGTTCGCTTTCACACTGTACATTTTAGTAAGCGGACCAAAATCTGTCAACAAAGCCGCGCGCCCTGAGGTCGTTCAGCTATTGGTCAGAGACGACACGCGCACAAAGCGTTAAGTTCAAAAGTAGTCACGGAGGATAGTGCTGATGAGCGCACATCATGTTGTGACAGTTCTGGCTCTTCACGCAAGTCGCTAGTACCGCCACTTTTTGAAAGAATGTCCCTGATTTTAATGTAGGTCTGACGGAGTTTCTTCACTTTTAGCCGACATTGTTCTGGGGAGCGCGTGAACCCCTTCTCCTTCATTTTCTCACTGAATACAGCAAACACGTCGGCATTTTTGTGTGTTCTCTCCAAAAGCTCAGATATGTGGACATCTGCCCATATATCCACAAGGGTACGCGTTTCTTCCTCGGCCCACGTTTGCCCCCTACTCATTTTTTGTACTCTGTAGTCTAGCCTACCACTGGTCTGAATGACTGAACGACTGTTGTAAGGTTCCCTTGACAACCGAAACAGTGTTTGCGCTTTGCGGTGGAGTGTCAAGACTCTGTTTCCCATAATGCTCGACAAACGACGGAAGCTCCCGAGGTACAAAAAAGCAAAACTGTCAGATTAGGTCCGGTCTGCTTTTACACCTCCAAAAGGTCCGCACCAGGGTTCCTTTGGTCCGGACCGAGTCTGACCTTGCAGCTCGGTCTCGGTCCGCTTGTTCGGTCCAGACCAGAGTTCGGTGGTTTGTATTCAGACCAACCCAAAAGGTCCGGACCAAGGGAAATTTGGTTTGTTTGGTCGTTTGGTCCGGACCAAACAACGTAGGTGTGAATACGCCCTTAATGATATCACTAATAAAACTTTTTAGAATGAAGATGTGAGGTATTTTTCTATAACAAGAATGCTTAATTAAAAGTATTAATGAGACTTAATGTGTGTGCCAGAATGAGGGCGTTTCTCATTTGTGCACGATGCAGGTGTGCAAGAACGATGTTTTAATAAATTCTTATTAAAAGGGTCAGGAGTGTGTTGAGAACAAGAATGTGTGAATAAACAAAGAATAAGATATAGGAATGTTCTAAGTGGCATAACGCACTTGTTCTAGAATTAAGTATTGGAAGATCAACCATATTTGGATGAGGAGAACAACAACAACGATCCTGTAAGATATGTTTCTTGGCAAAGCATGAAAGTACGATCGTCTAAATCAGACTTATTTAACCCTCTGGGGTCTGAGGGTATTTTCAGGCACTCTAATGATTTGGAATGCTCTGATTTTGTTGTCAATTTCAATAAATCTAAGCAGTATTTTCAAAGTCATATGACACTTTTTGTATTCAACACAAGCTCAGCTACAATAATATCCATGTAGTATGTCTGTCATGATTGTACTTTAAAGAAAATAACAGATAAATGAAGATGTTGTATTAAGCAGTTTTAGAACTGTGTTGGAATGTGTGAAAAAGCATGACCTTACCCATTGTGTTGAACCGTTTTGGTCACTAGAGGTGATTCTGTTCAATCTTCGGAATGTATCAAGCACAAAAACTTAAATCTGCTCCATTGATTTGGACAATTAACTGGCCATCAAAAATGTACGTCCTATTGTTTTGAGATAAAGGGTTGGCAGTGGGACGGGTATTCAATGAGAAGTGTAAAAAATTTCCATTCATTCAATGAGAAGAGTGAAAACCCCTCCCACTGCCATCTCTTAATCCCGTCAGGTCAAGTGATCAAAATGGTTCGTCACAATGGGTAAGGTCATGTTTTTTCACACATTCCAACACAGTTCTCAAACTGCTTTTTACAACAGCTTCATTTATCTGGCATTTGACTCTATTCAGTGTCTTTAAATTAACTCTTGTACTATTTTACACAGTTCAGAGTCACAACCAACTGTTACTTTGTTACACAATTACTCTGTAATTCTGCTCTCACTTCAACTCCAAATTTTACTCGCTAAACTCGAAATAGAGCAAAATTAACTATTTTTGAGGAAAATACTTTTAACTCTGGAAAAATTGCTCAGTCATTTTTCCGTCGTATGCACTACAGTACACGCACATCAACTGATACGCTTATAAAAAAATAGAAGAAATATTTACACTTACTCGAGTTGATTTTTGGCCGGAATGGGTCCAAAAATAAATAAATAAATAAATAAATAAAGGCACCGCTCATCATCAGTATTGCAGTTCAAGACTGAGCTGAATCACTGTCCTGAATCATGAATTGATTCGCTGTCCTGAATCATCTGAAGCGCATTAAATCCGCGTGCCATCTGGCAATAAGTTTTACCTCCAAATAGCCTAAACTATAGCTGACAGATTTTATCCTGCTTACGGTGGACGTTCCCACTGTGAAAGAGAAACCAGTCGAAACTGAAAGAGTGAAAGTGATTATCATGCCGTTACCATGTGAATAGTCTTTTATGAATATGTAAGTGCGCACTCAGCGCGCCGACTCCGGTGTGACTGAGTAAGGTGACAAGTTTGTTTCATCTAATTGAGGTAATTTAAAAAATATATTATTTGGCAGTGGGCACATAGGAAAGTATAAAGTATCAAGTTTCCGTCAATACGTTTATCATGCTTGTATGATAACCCGAAGATATTTATCTAAATACATGACCTACTCATTCTAAACCTGCCGAGCTTTGCCAGCGAAGCTCTCAACCCTAGAGGGTTAAACTTTTTCACGAGTCCGTCTTCAGTAAGCGAGGGCGCTGTGTCAGCCCATCTTTCAAGCGAAGGACTGAAAAAACACCTATCAATCATTCTGGATTTATATGGATCTTCCATTTTTATTAAGGAAAAAAAAGACGACAACTGCTCTTTTGGTATATTTTTACGTTCTGCTGATTAAATGCAGAGGTCCAACACATACCGTGTAAAGGTTTGAAAGTCTTAAACAGTGATTTAAATATTTATTTTATGGCATTTCCTATTTCACCTCTGGTCTAAATTACTGATGGAGTTACACACACTGTGCTGGAACTACCTGTGTTGTTGTCGAAGAAGCGGATGTGGCGGTCCTCCTGTGCTGTAATGGTGATGGGCAGAGTCGGGTGACTCAGCACTTTGTTGATCTGACGAGGGGCATCTGAAGAATAACAAATGCGCACAGCTTAAATGTGATACCACATAACAGAAGTCATAAGGAATGATAATAGATGGATATCTGTCTTTGCTTAAAAACATTTAAGTCTCTCAATAATGCATGCATGCTGATGTATGTAGCAACAATGACAGTAAAGTAAGGCATGGTATCTAAACTGCGTTACAGCTTTAAAGCTTGTGCACATACATTTGGGTATCTGGAGTGCCTACCAAGCCACAAACTCTGAAATAAGACAACCCAGTCGGTTTCTTTGGAGCTGCCTATTTGAGAAAACATGTGCATGAACAAGCCTTTCAGATTTCGCTCAGCTTTCTATGTCAGAAGAGGAACTCATCTCATCTCATTATCTCTAGCCGCTTTATCCTGTTCTACAGGGTCGCAGGCGAGCTGGAGCCTATCCCAGCTGACTACGGGCGAAAGGCGGGGTACACCCTGGACAAGTCGCCAGGTCATCACAGGGCTGACACATAGACACAGACAACCATTCACACTCACATTCACACCTACGGTCAATTTAGAGTCACCAGTTAACCTAACCTGCATGTCTTTGGACTGTGGGGGAAACCGGAGCACCTGGAGGAAACCCACGCGGACACGGGGAGAACATGCAAACTCCACACAGAAAGGCCATCGCCGGCCACGGGGCTCGAACCCGGACCTTCTTGCTGTGAGGCGACAGCGCTAACCACTACACCACCGTGCCGCCCAGAAGAGGAACTGATTAAAATTATAGCAGCCTCTCATCTGAGTATCTCCACTCGTAGCTTGAGAACTGCCTTTGCAAATGAATATTCATGAGGCAAATTCTACCTGATTAGTTAGCACAAGAGTGGGTGGGGTGAGCAGTGGCTCATTATCATTTAAAGGAACAGGCACTCAAATCGGCTGTTTTGAACAGGGCTGTTTAGACAGGGTGAGAACGGAGCTGTGGTGCTTTATCCTTGTGGTATTTTGACCAAAGCATGTCACGGACATTTCAATACGACCTCTGGGAACTGTGTCAACTTGTGGATAAGGGGTATAATGTCACCTTTAATACCAGAAAATTGTAGGTTTGTGATGCACTGGTACTCATTAATTCAATATTCTATCGTTTCTAATTTTGTTAGCTATTCCACTTATAAGATTCACATGATGAAAGTTTTAAACATGAGAAGTTCCAAAGCAATTTGCCCTTTTCTTCTAATACAGATGTACTATGTATATTTTAAATTGTACTATTCCACTATTCGGAGGACTTAACGAACATATATTTGGTTAACTGCTAGGAAAAGGAAACAAAAGTCTTAAGTGGCTTAATCAAATATAATTATTTTCACAGCAATTAAACTGTATTCTTTCGGTGGAGATGCACATGTTTACTGTTTGACAGGCATAATAGAGAAATAATGAACAGAAATATTAAACTCCTAGCCAAAGCTTTACTGAATTTCAGCTCAGTACATCAGCCTATAACCCAGCTAAAGCACTGTATGCTATGACGATGGTTAAAATCGTAACTTTGTGAACCCAAATAGCTAACCTTTTGTCCTTTGAGCTTCATCTCTAAGCTCCAGCGTTAAAGTAAAAGCCACCCACTCTCAAGGCTCAGTACAACAAAAAGTGTATTTTAAGCAAGCCAGAACCAAGTGGATTAAAAAAAAAAAAAAAAGAGCTCATAAGTTTCAGCGCAGGTGTGTGTAGATGTACCTGGCTCCCCTGCATTCTGAGACTCCAGCTCCAGCACCAGCTGCTGCGTCTCCATGTTGAAGATGCCTGTCCTGCCGTTGCTAAAGGCTGTCACCATGTGAGCTGGCTCACTGCACACCAGATCCACAGAGGAGGGGATGCCTAACTCTATCACACACACACCAGAGAGAGCACAAACTGACAGTCAGATGCTATGAGGTTCATCGCATTTCTTATGTACTCTTCAACAAACACCGAATCCCAAGTTTCAGGCAACTTCATACACATGTTCACTACCTGAGGTATATCATACAGGCACTGGAGAACCTATATAGTGCACCACATGCCCAGGTGAATGCAATTTGAGACTAAGCCACAGAAAAACTGACTCCAATAAGTGCCTGTAAATGCTTATACGCATTATCGCATTCGTGTTTAAGAATTAATTAGAAAATATCTGAACTAGAAAATGATCGGCATATAGTAGAACATGAAGCGTTTTAATGTGGATTGTTCCTCCATAATAAGTAAAGATTGTGAAAATTCTCATTTGTTTGAACAGTGAAATTTGTTTTGAAAGACCTAATGGAATGAGGGTACTGAGTGAGTGTTTTAATGAGGTACCACTAAGGAATAACGCATGCATTCTAGAATTACAAGATTTTAATGAGAGATTCATGAAACAATGTATGGGTTCTAGAGTCAGAACATTTTATTGAGCTATAATTAACAATGTACATGATCTAGAATAAGGATGTTTTCATGACATAAAACTGACGCATAATGCATATATATTCTAGAATAAAGATGTTTTCATGAGATATGTGCAAGACATAATGCATACGTTCTACAACCCCGATTCCAAAAAAGTTGGGACAAAGTACAAATTGTAAATAAAAACGGAATGCAATGATGTGGAAGTTTCAAAATTCCATATTTTATTCAGAATAGAACATAGATGATATATCAAATATTTAAACTGAGAAAATGTATCATTTAAAGAGAAAAATTAGGTGATTTTAAATTTCATGACAACAACACATCCCAAACAAGGCCATGTTTCCCACTGTGAGACATCCCCTTTTCTCTTTACAACAGTCTGTAAACGTCTGGGGACTGAGGAGACAAGTTGCTCAAGTTTAGGGATAGGAATGTTAACCCATTCTTGTCTTATGTAGGATTCTAGTTGCTCAACTGTCTTAGGTCTTTTTTGTCGTATCTTCCGTTTTATGATGCGCCAAATGTTTTCTATGGGTGAAAGATCTGGACTGCAGGCTGGCCAGTTCAGTACCCGGACCCTTCTTCTACGCAGCCATGATGCTGTAATTGATGCAGTATGTGGTTTGGCATTGTCATGTTGGAAAATGCAAGGTCTTCCCTGAAAGAGACGTCATCTGGATGGGAGCATATGTTGCTCTCGAACCTGGATATACCTTTCAGCATTGATGGTGTCTTTCCAGATGTGTAAGCTGCCCATGCCACACGCACTAATGCAACCCCATACCATCAGAGATGCAGGCTTCTGAACTGAGCGCTGATAACAACTTGGGTCGTCCTTCTCCTCTTTAGTCCGAATGACACGGCGTCCCTGATTTCCATAAAGAACTTCAAATTTAGATTCGTCTGACCACAGAACAGTTTTCCACTTTGCCACAGTCCATTTTAAATGAGCCTTGGCCCAGAGAAGACGTCTGCGCTTCTGGATCATGTTTAGATACGGCTTCTTCTTTGAACTATAGAGTTTTAGCTGGCAACGGCGGATGGCACGGTGAATTGTGTTCACAGATAATGTTCTCTGGAAATATTCCTGAGCCCATTTTGTGATTTCCAATACAGAAGCATGCCTGTATGTGATGCAGTGCCGTCTAAGGGCCCGAAGATCACGAGTACCCAGTATGGTTTTCCGGCCTTGACCCTTACGCACAGAGATTCTTCCAGATTCTCTGAATCTTTTGATGATATTATTCACTGTAGATGATATGTTCAAACTCTTTGCAATTTTACACTGTCGAACTCCTTTCTGATATTGCTCCACTATTTGTCGGCGCAGAATTAGGGGGATTGGTGATCCTCTTCCCATCTTTACTTCTGAGAGCCGCTGCCACTCCAAGATGCTCTTTTTATACCCAGTCATGTTAATGACCTATTGCCAATTGGCCTAATGAGTTGCAATTTGGTCCTCCAGCTGTTCCTTTTTTGTACCTTTAACTTTTCCAGCCTCTTATTGCCCCTGTCCCAACTTTTTTGAGATGTGTTGCTGTCATGAAATTTCAAATGAGCCAATATTTGGCATGAAATTTCAAAATGTCTCACTTTCGACATTTGATATGTTGTCTATGTTCTATTGTGAATAGAATATCAGTTTTTGAGATTTGTAAATTATTGCATTCCGTTTTTATTTAAAATTTGTACTTTGTCCCAACTTTTTTGGAATCAGGGTTGTAGAATAAGGATGTTTTCATGAGGTAGGAGCAAGGCATAATGCATATGTTTTAGAATAAGGATGCTTTCATGTGGTATCAGTGAGGATTAATGCACAAGTTCTAGAATAAGGATGTTTTCATAAGATATGAGCAAGGCATAATGCATATGTTCTAGAATAAGGATGTTTTCATGAGATATGAGCAAGGCATAATGCATATATTCTAGAATAAGGATGCTTTCATATCAGTGAGGCATAATGCATATGTTCTAGAATAAGGATGTTTTCATATCACTGAGGCATAATGCATATATATTCTAGAATAAGGATGTTTTCATGAGATATGAGCAAGGCATAATGCATATGTTCTAGAATAAGGATGCTTTCATATCACTGAGGCATAATGCATATATATTCTAGAATAAGGATGTTTTCATGAGATATGAGCAAGGCATATGTTCTCGAATAAGGATGTTTTCATGACATGAGCAAGGCATAAGGCATATGTTCAAGAATAAGGATGTTTTCATGAGATATCACTGACCCATAATGCATGTCTTCCAGAATTTGGATCTCTTAATGGGGTATTAATGAGGTATGAGGCACATGCTCTAGAATGGAGATGCTTTAAGGATGCATCATTAAATGGTCCAGTATGTGTCTGCTCTAGAATGAAGATGTTTCAGTTAGATAACACTAAATCAATAAGAATGTGTGTATTCTAGATCAAAGATTATTTTAATAATGTATTATTAAAGATGCAAAATGAACATGTTCTAGAATGACAATGTTTTATTACAGCAATTATGCAGCATAAGGCATGTGTTCTACAAGGGGAATGTTTTATTGAGGTATCATTGATGGGGCATAAGTTTCTAGAATGAGGATACATTAAGGGTGTATCATTAATGGGACGTGTGTGTTCCATAATGAGAACGTCTTAATGAGGTATTACTGAGGCATAATAATGAGGATTAATGTGCATCTATGAAGTGTTATTAATGTGGAATCCTGTATGAGTGAATGAGGATGAGATTGTGCCGTTACCCGTGTCCTCATTAAAGATGGCAAGGGCGGGTGAGGTGTCTGCAGCATTCCAAAGTCGCACCGTTCCATCTGCTGAACAGGACAGCAGCCGCTGGTGGGCCGAGCTGTAGACCAAACCCCATACTGCATCAGTGTGACCACACAGCGCCCCCCTCAGCACAGACGGCTCTGTCACAGCCAGAGACGGACACAGGTCGTTAGAGAGAAATCAATCGTCTGATGTATTTAAAGCTTGAAAAGTGTAAGAATGGAACGTACCATACGAGTCGTAGGGGTCAATATTTGGATTAGGAGTGTTCCAGCTCTGAATGGTTCCGTCCATTCCTCCACTGAAACACTGCTCTCCGTTACTGCTCATGACCACACACAGAACTGCACCCCTACACAGAACAACACTGTTACACCTCTACAAACTACCAACATATACAAAACACTTCTCTACTGCTCTTTCTGCAGCAGATTTATTCACAGAGACCTTTAAAAGAACAATCTGGCCAAAATACAGCGTATATATTTTTCTCAGGGTGGCACGGTGGTGTAGTGGTTAGCGCTGTCGCCTCACAGCAAGAAGGTCCGGGTTCGAGCCCCGTGGCCGACGAGGGCCTTTCCGTGTGGAGTTTGCATGTTCTCCCCGTGTCTGCGTGGGTTTCCTCCAGGTGCTCCGGTTTCCCCCACAGTCCAAAGACATGCAGGTTAGGTTAACTGGTGGCTCTAAATTGACCGTAGGTGTGAATGTGCGTATGAATGGTTGTCTGTGTCTATGTGTCAGCCCTGTGATGACCTAGCGACTTGTCCAGGGTGTACCCCGCCTTTCTCCCGTAGTCAGCTGGGATAGGCTCCAGCTTGCTTGCGACCCTGTAGAACAGGATAAAGTGGCTAGAGATAATGAGATATTTTTCTCAAGTCTGCTCCATGAAAAAAATGATCATTTGTCAGAGAAAAGGTTTTTAAACAGACTAGAGAGAACAATTCTCACTCATCAGTCTTTGGTTGATGTTCTAAGGAATAACACTAATATTTAAATTCTTGCTGTAGTAGCTACATTACATCTCCTCTGTCCTGATTCTCCTAGACTTTTCTGCTGCATTTGACACTGCTGATCACCCCATCCTCCCATCATCCCTATCAGCTCTTGGGATCTGTGGGACAGTCCTAGACTGGTTCAAGTCCTACCTCTCCAGTTGCTCCTTCCAGGTTACCTGGTCTGGTACTGTATCAGCACCATGCCCACTTACCATTGGTGTCCCTCAAGGTTCAGTCCTTGGTCCGCTTCTCTTCTCCCTCTACACCTAGTCTTTCGGCCCAATGATCTCTGCTCATGGTCTATCCTACCACTGCTATGCTGATGACACCCAGTTGTTTCTCTCTTTTCCTCCTCCTGACACAGAGATCTCTGCATGCCTGTGTGACATTCAGTACTGGATGGACAACCATCACCTGAAGCTCAACCCAGGCAAGACAGAAGTGATCTACATTCCCGCTCCATCCTCTCCACCCCTGGACATTGTCATCTCCCTGGGGGACATCTCTAGGTCACCTTCACCCAGTGTGAAGAACCAGGGGGTCATGTTCAATGACAAACTCTCCTCCTTAGCAGACATGTAGATTCCTCCTCTACAACATCCAAAGGATCTCACCACGTCCTCTACTCAGCTCCTGGTCCAGCACTGCTCCTCTCCTGCTTGGATTACTGCAACTCTCTCCTTGCTGGCCTTCAAGCTTCTGCCATCAGACCCCTGCAGCTCATCTAGAACGCTGGAGTTCGCCTGGTCTACAACCTCCCTCATTCTTCCCATGTTGCCCCTCTGCTTGCCACCATGCACTGGCTACCTGTTGCAGCTCGCATCAAATTTAAGACATTGGTGCTAGCTTACCAGTCAGTCAAGGGGTCAGGCCCAGCATACCTCCACAGACTGATCCAACCCTACATGCCAGCCAGATCCCTATGCTCCGCTACTACTGGTTGCCTGGTCCCTCCTCCTCCTCTCCGCTCCCGCCCAGCCCGGTCAATACTGCTGTCTGTCCTGGTTCCTCAGTGGTGGAATGACCTTCCCATTGAGGTCAGAACTGCTGACTCCCTGACCACCTTCAAGTGCAGACTGAAGACCCACCTCTTCAGGCTGCACCTCTCCCCTGCTTCCTTGCCCACTATGTATCTGTCTCGACCAACCCAGGCTGTGTACTGTCTAGCCTAGGGTTAGCCACTGGAGTTTTATTTTCCTCCATTTAGTTGTACTTTCAGTTCATTTGTATGGTTGAATTGTTTTCCTTGGTGGTTTGCTGAGTATTGGTACTTCAACAGAATATTACACTAAGTATTTTCTGTCACTTCTTCAGTTGGCACTAGAACTTTCGTCTAGATGTTCAGCACGTCTTGTACCTGACTTTTGCACTTGTTGTATATCGCTCTGGACAAGAGCGTCTGCTAAATGCCATGTAATGGAATTTTGTAGCAGATGTTAGTGAATGACTGCTTGTCTACAGTTTGCATGAATTTTTGATTTACTGCACATTTGTACTGAAAAGACCAGAATCCTGAGCAAAAAGAACTGCTATTTAAGAAAACTTTAAGCATGTTAGGGTGCCAAGAGCAAACACTGTCCTCCCAAAGTTAAAAGGAAACCAGGACTATTAACAGCTGGTTAAATAATGAATATTTCTATTCTTCTGCCAAGAGCCACTCATAGTTACTTGTGATTAAAACCAGGCTGATACACACACTGTGTGTACCATGTTTTGAGTGAGGTAGTGCATGTAGCCACGACTTTACCTAATCAACCCCGTGTGTCTGTGTTCACGGCTAAGGTTCTCACACACTCACCTGTGAGCTCGGAACGTGTAAATGGGCTCCACATCAAGAGCAGCACACCTGAAGAGAGGATGTAAACGGTAATACATCTGTATCCATCATGCCAATTTAACTCAACAGAACTACTAAAGGTCACTGCTGTCCTCTGACTCGTACTTTTTGGCAGGAGCTGTTTTCTGCAGGTTCCACATCTTCAGCGTGTGATCCTCCGAAGCTGTGACCAGCACCGGCTCTTGAGGGTGGAACGCCAGACTGCGGATGGAGTCAAAATGGCTCCTCAGAGTGAACTTGGGATTCCACGTCTTCCTCAGAGCATCTTTGTTGTTGGTGATCTGAGAGGAAGCAAATGACAGCACTTTAGCAAAAAAAAGACATGAGATGTACATGACGTGTATAATACGAGTTAGAATCTCGACAATGCCATAGCCATCCGTGGCCAGGAGCCCAAGAAAGCAAAATGTGCCATGCTCTCAGGGAGTCTGGCATGGCATACACACTCTCCCCTGTCAATCACAGCGACACTAGCCAATCGTGGGCCTCTGTGAGCTCATGCATGTAGAAGGGGGCCGAAAGCACTTATGTGGCTCCCGATGTTGCATGAGCAGCAGCTTGACAAGATGCTGTTGTCATAGACTTTGCACTTCCTGGTTGGTCATTGATAGGGGAGAGCTGTCTGATGTGTGGGAACTAGCAGGGGACGAGAAAACCAAGGAAAATTAAAACAACCACCAACCCGTGTAACCCCAAAATATACAAAATAGTTTGGAACTTTTCTCGACACTGCCCAAATCCACAAGTGTTATTCCATAGTGTACATCAGTAGAAAAGAAAAGAAAAAGGAAAAGAAAAAGGAACAAGAGTGCTCTGAGAGCACAATATCCCCTTGCTGGCAACTAGGCCATACCTCTGGTAAAATGCGACTGAATTGAACAAAATTGCAATATGCGCATTACCGATATATAACACAGAGTCCAGTAAAATTTCATGAAATTCCTCCAAAATTTGTGAGGGAAGTTGATTTCAGAAAGCAAGCACACCTTGATGAAATTGTCAAAGTACAAGTTTGTTAATAATCAAAGGCATAGCTCTGGTAAAATTTGCCTGAATTAAACAATTTCAATATGCGTATAACTGTCATATAACAAAGCCTTTTGCCAAGTTTGGTGAAATTCCTCCACAAATTGTGAGAGGAGTCAATGCCAGAAGGCAAGCACACCTTCATGAAATTGTGAAAGTACAAGGTTGTTAAATCAAGGGCCACAACTCTGGTAAAATGTAACCGAAATGAACAAAATAACAATATGCGTACTACCGACATATATAACAAGGCCTTTTGCCAAGTTTCGCGAAATTCTTCCAAAAATTGTGAGAGGAGTTGATTTCAGAAGGAAAACACACTCATGAAATTGTCAAAGTATAATTTTGCTAATCAAGGGCTGTAACTCTGGTAAAATGTGACCGAATTGAACAAAATTGCAATATGCGTATTACCGACAGATATCAAAGAATCCTGCCAAGTTTTGTGAAATTCCTCCAAAAATTGTGAGAGGAGTTGATTTCAGAAGGCAAGCACCCTGCCCGGGATGGACGGAAATTACCATGACATAATCCCCCTTCGGGCCTTTCAGTTAGCAGGGGATAAAAAAGGAAAAGAAAAAGGAAAAAAGGAAAAGAAAGACCCGATTTTAACCCAAATAAAACTTTATATCTAAAAAAGTGTGATGGAAGAGAAGTTTTTTGATGAGAATTTATTCATTGTGGTTTTTAAATGCAGATATTCTTTTACAAAATGTACTGAAATCACAGCACACAAGTTATTAAATGTGTGTGTGTGTGTGTGTGTGTGTGCGCGCGCGCGCGTGTGTAAACAACTGCAGTACTATTCTGATTAAAAGCCCCGAGTGTTTAATGACATTTCTACACGGAGCAGTGCAGCGTAACACAGGCTGTTCTGAACACTAGAACACTCACACAGCTGTAGGTTGTTGATTAACTAAACCACAAACATTTCTGAATCATTTGAGGACTCGTCATCAGTAATTATTTAATAGTTGTGGTGTGTTTTGTGCATTGATGTGCAGTAATGTTGATCTATTAATCGAAGGTGGTACTTACATCATATGCCAGACTCTCAGCTTCATTCGCTACAGTGAGTCCTGCCAGCTCTCCCAGTCCCAGCTCATTCTCCAGAGCCTCATCCGCTCCCATTATAAACGATTTACCAGTTGATGGAGGGAACGTAAGAGCTTCCACTGCCCCACCCACCACACACAAACAAACACACACACCTAAGTTCATGCTTGAGGACAGAGCTGATCATAGGTTTCTATCTTGGTGGGCGTGGTCTTTCCAGTATGACCCCGCCCCATCAACAAAACATGAGGGTTCACTGAACGATTTGATGAGGATGAAAATGATATAAAAATCACACGCACCAGATCTCAAATTAAAATAGACAGAAAAAGGAAACAAGTCTAACTGAATATTTATGAGAACCGGAGAGAAGGAAAGAAGAAAGGTGAAGAGGGAGGGAGGGAAATTTATATAAAAAAAAGTGAAAAGGACAGAATAAAAAAAAGAAAAATAAGGACGATGAAAAAATTGATGCAAAAATAGAAAGAAAAACAGTGAAAAACAGGGGAGGAAAAGAAAAAGGTAAGGAAAAAATTGAGAGAATGGCAAGAAAGAAAGAAAAAGAAAAGCAAGAAAAAGATTTAAAAGATGAGAGAAAAATAGAAATTTGAATAAAAACAGGAAAAGACCAAAGTAAAAATAGAATGAAATAGGAACAAAAATGGAGAGAGGGGGAAAAGGAAGGAAGGAAAGAATTAGAATGCAAAACAGACAAAAAAATATAGAAGGAGAAATTGAGGCAAGACAAATCGACAGAGAATGAAAAAAGATGAGAACAAATGAAAGAAAAAAGAAAAATTGAGAGAGTGGAAAGAAAGGTGAAAGGAAATGGTTTCACTTTATGTTGGCTTTTCCTTTAATTTCTCACCCGTGTGCGTGTGTGCACGCGCGCGCGAGTGTGAATATGGATCATACCTTCATCCGCACGGCTGAGATCATGCTCGTTGAGTCGGGGTAAGCTGGGTCTGACAGGGGGAGCCACGGGGGGCTGCATGGAGGGAAGATCCTCCACGTCTCTTAGATTAGCCAGCATGTCCTGCAGCTTGGACCTGTTCGGCCCTGCACAGACAGAAAAAAAGAGGGAAGAGAAGGGGGGGTGTAAATAAGTGGGAAGGGAATAAAAGGTGAGGTTTGCAGGGGAACAACATAATACTTATTCAAGAGTTGTATTAGGAAGCTATAAAACAGAAAGATATAATAATAGGAAGATGACCTCAAAAGACTAAAATGGAGAAAAATATCAAAAGTGAAAAATCAAACATGTGACAAGAGCAAGGTTTCTGCACCTCACTCTTTGTTTAAGCTACGCTAGTAAATTTGTTATGGCAGCGTGTGTGGACCTTCATCCAACTCACAGTTTAAAAAAAAAAACGAAAAGTGAAGATGTGCAAGAGCCATACGGTCACGGGGGGGAAAAGGAAAGAACAGCAAACCACAGAAAAGCAAAAGGTTAAGGAATAAGAACCAAACATGGAAAGAAACCAAGATAAAGCTGTACATCAGAGATTCCTGAAAGAAAAGAAAAAATGAACAGTGGGGGGAAAAAAAAGTGTAAACAGGAGAGAAAAGGAAAAAGGTCATGAAAATCACAACAGAATAGAAAGATAAATTACAAGGGAATATTAAAGGACCGAGAAAGTAATGAGGAAACAAAGGGCAAGACAGAAACACAGATTAAGTAGGAAGGAAAAAATTATGAAAAAGAGTCAAGTAAAAAGAACGAAAAAGAAAACAGACTAAGAAAGAGAGGAAAAGGGCAAGGAAAAGGACATAACTAAAAAGAAAAAAGAAAGGAAGGAAAAAAAATGAAACAACTTCATACTGGATTTAAAAAAAATTTGTTTCACTGGTGCGGGGTGAATTTAAGAGATTTAGAAATGAGCAAAAAACAAACTCAGGACAGCAGGGGAGCGAGAGAGAGCGCGCATGACAGCATGATGTCATATACTGATGAATAAAGGCAATCTACAAAGAAATCCCATTAAAATGCAGTCTTTCTGACACACACACACACACACACACACACACACACACACACACACACACACACACACATGGAAAGGAGCTGAGAGCAAACCGAAGGCGTCACAAACACAAAGAGGGAGGAAGTGAAGATGATCTGAATGGAGCTGTCCAAACAAAAGACCAGCGTCTGATCAAACAGGAAGCAGCGGAGGTCTGGCCACACTTACTCTTTACCCCCTTTTTGCCTTTGCGCTCCTTCCTGTACTGCTCCTTGAGTTTCGAGATCAGGCTCTGGTCCACTTCCCAGGCCTCGGTCATGGCGTTTGGCTCCTTCTCTACATGGAGGATGGAGACAGAATTCAGTCCTGGAGCACAAACACCACAGCTGGAGCCGACCTACACCGTGTACACCTCAAACGAGCGTTTAGTTTTATTCGGGTGAAGTACTGTAACATCCTGAGACAGGGAAAACTGAAAAGAAATGATGGATGAAAGAACCAGATTTTCTGGGACACAAGTCATATTCGATGCCCTTTCTGCAACAGCATGGGTTTCAGCCCACATTTCACCCTCATTTCCCCTTTTTTAAAGTTGGATGCAAATTTCCAGGTCTGATTAAGGAAAAACGTGCAAAAATTCATATGAATATTCGGCAGAGGAACACATAGCTGGACACAGGTTTTTTTTTTGATTGGATACAAGTAATTATCTAAAATATACACTACCGTTCAAAAGTTTAGGGTCACTCTGAAATGTCCTTATTTTTGAAAGAAAAGCACTGTTCTTTTCAATGAAGATCACTTTAAACTAATCAGAAATCCACTCTATACATTGCTAATGTGCTAAATGACTATTCTAGCTGCAAATGTCTGGTTTTTGGTGCAATATCTCCATAGGTGTATAGAGGCCCATTTCCAGCAACTCTCACTCCAGTGTTCTAATGGTACAATGTGTTTGCTCATTGCCTCAGAAGGCTAATGGATGATTAGAAAACCCTTGTACAATCATGTTAGCACCGCTGAAAACAGTTGAGCTCTTTAGAGAAGCTATAAAACTGACCTTCCTTTGAGCAGATCGAGTTTCTGGAGCATCGCATTTGTGGGGTCGATTAAATGCTCAAAATGGCCAGAAAAACGTCTTGACTATATTTTCTATTCATTTTACAACTTATGGTGGTAAATAAAAGTGTGACTTTTCATGGAAAAAAACAAAATTGTCTGGGTGACCCCAAACTTTTGAACGGTAGTGTATATAGCACAATTCTCAATTTTGACTGATCAGAAAGTGTTGATTGATTTTCTCCAACAGCAGCTCTGCAAATCAAATCACAGGTTAGAATAATGCAAATAACTCATTCTCATATGCTACTGTTTCTATAGTAACAGGGACTTGTATGGTGAACCCCATATATTGTAAGCCTAACAATAAACAGATTAAAAGGCTGTTATGGAACAAAGAAAAATGTCTAACACACGACTGCGTGATAGTGCCGACGTTTTCTGCAAGGAGACGTCTGTGTAACACTTAAGGAAGGAGTCTCCAGTGCCACTGCAGCATTAAGGCCCGGTCTCACAATACCGATAACTATAACTACAGCTATAACGATAACTATAAATAAATAGGTCCCCTGCGGTTTATGTGGCTGGTGGTCACACCAGACCGATAACGATACCTATAGCCCAGGCCTGGGTTTATCCGTATTGGTGAGATCGCTTCTGGAGCCATTTTTCCAGACCTGAACCTGATACAATAAAACATCTGACCAATCAAGTAATTGCTAACATGTGACTACGTCTGAGCGCATGCTATTTTTCCCGGGCACCTTGTTGCATCATGAAGTCACGGAATACGGATTCACGGACAATAAAAAAATAAATACAAAGTACAGATCTTTTATTCATGGATGTGTGTGATTTTCCAAGAAATATCAATAGTAAATGAAAATTAATAAATGTATAAATACAGGTAAGATATTTATTATACCCCCGCTCTGAAGGAGGTGGAGTATACTGGTTTACCTCTGTCCGTACATCCGAAACACCCTTTTTCGCAGCAACCACAAATCATAGCCACTTGGTACCTTGGGGTTCTATACCGTTTTCAGGTCTGTTGCACATCGACTTCCTGTTTATCGGCTGAATGTATTTACAAAACGTATAGTGTGGATTTACAAAATTTTCGTAACACTTTTCTCAGCAACTACAAATCACAACCGCTTGATATTTGGTACCGAGCTTCAGCTTGGGGTTCTATACTGTGTATACCTTTTTCAGGTCTGTTGCACATCGACTTCCTGTTTACCGACTGAATGTATTTATGAAACATACAGGGTGGATTTACAAAATTTTCGTAACACTCTTTTTCTCAGCAACTACAAATCACAACCGCTTGATATTTGGTACCGAGCTTCAGCCTGGGGTTCTGTACCGTGTATACCATTTTCAGGTCTGTTGCACATCGACTTCCTGTTTACCAACTGAATGTATTTATGAAACATATAGGGCGGATTCTGATGCTATTTCAAAATGACAGTTTACCAGGATGCTATTTGAAATCCCCGGGGAGAGACACTGCTCTTTACTTCCTTGTTTCAGGGTTCATTATTTGTTGAAGTCAATAATAATTCATAATAAGTGTCCTGTTCCTCCGATTGCTTGCATTCTGATATAAGCGAGAGCAGGGAGGATACGCAAGTGAGCAGTAGCTCACAGTTCATCTTGTTTAATTATGAACTTCAGCACTATTCTTTAAATTCGTTTCTTAAGACAAGGATTTTTTAAAGATGTTACCTTGACAGTTTCGGCGCTAAACTTCCGCCTTCTTCAAAACAGTCACCAGATGTCGAGTGGTGACGTGCCTTATCAGCTGATGTTACTCTAAGGAGGCGTGCGAGAGCAGGGAGGGAAAAAAAAAGAACACCAAATAGAATGTGAAAAAGAAACAACAAAAAGACTCAAGATCCGAAAAAGAAAAAGCACACCAAGAAAACTTAAAATCAGCCATTTCAGACCACTGTAAACGGCAAAAAAAAAATAATGAATTGGGAAGAGGCCAGAGTCATTTGCGCTGAAGAAAATAGATTCCAGCGTTGGATTTTAGAGGCAGTGGAGATACGAAAGCGTGCACAGAGAACGATGAACCGGGATGAGGGAGCGTACGCGCTGTCGCACACCTGGAGCGCCGTCCTGGAGGAGCGACCTGACAGCAGGAGGCGTGAACTACCTGCCAAATTGGGCGGGACGTTCACGCCTCCTTAGAGTAACATCAGCTGATAAGGCACGTCACCACTCGACATCTGGTGACTGTTTTGAAGAAGGCGGAAGTTTATCGCCGAAACTGTCAAGGTAACATCTTAAAAAATCCTTGTCTTAAGAAACAAATTTAAAGAATAGTTTCAATAGGTAGACATAATGAACTTTCACTACATATGAACTTCGGCATTTCATTGTTTTAGACTTCTTAAATTTTTTTTTTTTATCCGTGATGCATCATCCGTATGAAATCAGTAACCAATCTGTAATATACTGAAACGTCCGTGACCAATTCGTAAATTATTAGCATCCGTATTAAAATCCATAACCACTCCGTATTTTGTATCCATTTTTTATTATATCTGCATAGCCCATGACCTATCCATATTATATCAATCACTGGAGTATGTGCATGGGTTATTCTGAAGTCCAAGCTGTACAGTACGACCCGGAATAATGTGCTACTACTTGAAAAAAACTTCCATGACTGTTCCTAAGTTGCATGCGTTTATTTCCCTGAGTGGCAAGACCAAGCGATATTATAGTGGGGATTATAGTTGTGGTGTGACTGCTCCAGACTGGAACTAAATTCAGGCAGAGGTATAGTCATAGTCATAAGTATAGTTATTGGTGTTGTGGGACAGGGCCCTAACAGAGGTAAAGCTGTACATTTAAAAAAAAAAAATTTTTTTTTTCCTTTCCACATCTAGAAAGCCTTCAGGAATTAATCTGTATTGCAGAAGTTTCAGACCATGTAATGGATACAAAGTACAATGTATTGTTATTTAATTAATAACAGTACACTGATGGGAAAACTGCTTTCGTATCAAAGGAATATAACCCTTTGGGACGTGCTGTTAGAAGAAAACGATCAACTTTCGGGCGGTAACTTTCATTCGAGTTTCACATCACACCCTTGTTTATTCTCCTATAACAGAATGTTCTGCTCACAAAGTGCAACACTAAGTCATTATGTGACACTTCTTGGACTTTATCCCAGGCAGGTTAATATTGAGGGTTCTATTATTATTTTTTGTTTAGCCACGATCTTTCCAGGCTCAGCTATTTCTTTATATAAGGCACTTCAGTTCCTGTCACTGATCCAATGCAGCAGTGGCAGCTTGTGAGAAAATCAGTTCAGGGCTCTTATAGACTGAAGGGATAGAGCGAGAGACTTTACTGTATCTGAGCCACGTCACAGCCCAAATACACAGTGTGTAGAGAACAACACTCTTCTCTTCCAGAAGACGCACAAAAAGAAACCAAGAATGAACAACTCCCAAGATGACTGTTCTCCATGTACCATACCTGTAATAACTTTAGGTTTAGAAACACGTGTGTGACAGAAAGGAAAGTGAAGTGGACAGAGCTGAACAGTGCAAACTAAAAGCACAGACTGAAAACCATAACATAGTCTTTTAAAATATGTCTGAACCGCTAAACATGAGGCACACAATGGTTCACTCAATTTACAATTCAGTTCTCGATATCAGGTTCACAATTTGATTTTCCTGTGATATTAAAAAAAAAGAAAACAAAGGCAATTTTAAAAGTGTAACATTTATTTCGCTATTCTTTATCAGCTTAATTAATCCTTTGGTTAAATTAAAAAAAAAACAAAAAAACCCTTTTGACCTTTTGTTTCATTTTCGCAGTAACCAACAATAATTATTTACCCACATTTCCAAAGGTTGGAATAAAATCTAATAGCCTATTAACTAAAATACTCCTTTTCTTAAAAATGAAAAAAAGTTTAGAACTTCTCTTAATAAACTTGTATCAACATTTGTACTACCTGTATTTGCTTTTCTTTAAGATTTCAGCAGTCTGTAAAAAGAGAGCTGCGATTTCTTGTTAAATCTACTTTTACACTCAATCACACAACATCTCTTTCCCATTTTAGATCTGTTTTTTTGTGCGTTTTTGCAGCATTAGAGCTGTGTTACTTCCACCTTGAGTAAAGTCACGTGTCTTTCCGCTATTTAACAAATTATTTGCGGAAAGTGAAGTGAATATTGGTGTATAATAACTGAGACAAAGTCAGGGTTATTATTCACCGACCCTGAGGCAGAGAATTGTTTCAGTATAAATACATGGGTGATTATTAAATTTTTTTTTAAAAAACTCATTGAAATAAATGATTTTTTAAAATATCTTCAAAAGCGGCATGCAAATGTAATGTGCGCAGACTTGCAGCATGAACGCAGGCTTGTGTCACTTATCTACACCGACTTGCATAAAATACTGTTTTGAAACAGATAAAATAAATCCCAAGTCCACCTTACATCTGGACAGTTTTAGATCAAACTTCATAATGTCTTGAGTGCTTTTAGGAACAGCATTTTCTTTTGCAATTTGTAATTCTTCCTCACTTATGGTGACAAAGCGATTGGCAGCCATTTTGTTGAGTCACTCGAGGTGATTATCTAGAAATAGTCCAAATTTCTTGACCAATCAGTGCATGTGATTTTCTATAAATCACCTGCATATTTATACGAATGTATGTTATTATCCCTTCTGCTGTCTAAACAACACAATTACAGCCAGGAAAAACTAAGATTATGCAGCCTGAAAATAATCACTTTTCTTTTTTATTTCATTGATTTGAATGGTCAAATTTGTATTGCAATTTAGTGTCACACGATATATAGTGGTGCTTGAAAGTTTGTGAACCCTTTAGAATTTCCTATATTTCTGCATAAATATGACCTAAAACATCATCAGATTTTCACACAAGTCCAAAAAGTAGATAAAGAGAACCCAGTTAAACAAATGAGACAAAAATATTATACTTGGTCATTTATTTATTGAGGAAAATGATCCAATATTACATATCTGTGAGTGGCAAAAGTATGTGAACCTCTAGGATTAGCAGTTAATTTGAAGGTGAAATTAGAGTCCGGTGTTTTCAATCAATGGGATGACAATCAGGTGTGAGTGGGCACCCTGTTTTATTTAAAGAACAGGGATCTATCAAAGTCTGATCTTCACAACACATGTTTGTGGAAGTGTATCATGGCATGAACAAAGGAGATTTCTGAGGACCTCAAAAAAAGCGTTGTTGATGCTCATCAGGCTGGAAAAGGTTACAAAACCATCTCTAAAGAGTTTGGACTCCACCAATCCACAGTCAGACAGATTGTGTACAAATGGAGGAAATTCAAGACCATTGTTACCCTCACCAGGAGTTGTGGACCAACAAAGATCACTCCAAGAGCAAGACATGTAATAGTCGGCGAGGTCACAAAGGACCCCAGGGTAACTTCTAAGCAACTGAAGGCCTCTCTCATATTGGCTAATGTTAATGTTCATGAGTCCACCATCAGGAGAACACTGAACAACAAATGGTGTGCATGGCAGAGTTGCAAGGAGAAAGCCACTGCTCTTCAAAAAGAACATTGCTGCTCGTCTGCAGTTTGCTAAAGAGCACATGGACAAGCCAGAAGGCTATGGGAAAAATGTTCTACGGATGGATGAGACCAAAATAGAACTTTCTGGTTTAAATGAGAAGCGTTTGGAGAAAGGAAAACACTGCATTCCAGCATAAGAACCTTATCTCATCTGTGAAACATGGTGGTGGTAGTATCATGGTTTGGGCCTGTTTTGCTGCATCTGGGCCAGGACAACTTGCCATCATTGATGGAACAATGAATTCTGAATTATACCAGCCAATTCTAAAGGAAAATGTCAGGACATCTGTCCATGAACTGAATCTCAAGAGAAGGTGGGTCATGCAGCAAGACAACGACCCTAAGCACACAAGTCGTTCTACCAAAGAATGGTTAAAGAAGAATAAAGTTAATGTTTTGGAATGGCCAAGTCAAAGTCCTGACCGTAATCCAATCGAAATGTTGTGGAAGGACCTGAAGCGAGCAGTTCATGTGAGGAAACCCACCAACATCCCAGAGTTGAAGCTGTTCTGTACAGAGGAATGGGCTAAAATTCCTCCAAGCCGGTGTGCAGGACTGATCAACAGTTACCGGAAATGTTTAATTGCAGTTATTGCTGCACAAGGGGGTCACACCAGATACTGAAAGCAAAGGTTCACATACTTTTGCCACTCACAGATGTGTCATATTGGATCATTTTCCTCAATAAATAAATTAATTAACAAGTATAATATTTTTGTCTCATTTGTTTAACTGGGTTCTCTTTATCTACTTTTAGGACTTGCGTGAAAATCTGATGATGTTTTAGGTCATATTTATGCAGAAATATAGAAAATTCTAAAGGGTTCACAAACTTTCAAGCACCACTGTATCATTACATGCCTCATAAACACAAAGGAGTTTCAGTGACTGAAATCTGTAGTCACCAACTAGCATGTGTTCTGAGGCTCACAGCTTTTATTTTATTTGTTAGCTCTGTAGCTATAGTATTGAACTTACCATGCCTTCAAATCCTGCAGTTAGCAAAGCTAGCTACCCGGGAATTATCAGGTTCTATCGAGCCCTTTATGGCAAAATTATATTTAAAAATGTTACAAATACATTCTTTACATGCCACTGAATGTGTGAGAAATCTGGCACCAACATTTTGTCTAAACATATAAAGACTGCTTTAAGATGAAAATATTGTATCTGATTTGCCTTATAGAGAATCAAAATGTATAGTTCGATACTTTAAAACGACAGATTTGTCCGTTCCTTTTGTCAATAACAAGCCGTTTGTTAACTTTAAGAGAATGTGAGGGAACTGTTGTTTATGGCTGCTATAACATAAATGATAACAGGAACGACACTGTTTCACAGAAGTTCCACAACATTAAATGCAACTACAAGTGTTGCCAGGCAAAACAAACCTCGCCCGGCAGCACTTATTTTATATTTCTCAATCATCAGCTGTCAGGTTCTAGACCTATGAAAATCCATGACCTTGAGTTTGACATTTCAAAGTCATTCAAGGTCAAAGGTCATGGTGCCAAATGAAAGCCCATATGGCACTTCCTGTAAGTTGATAATGATAAATATCTGTCTACCATCAACTGTTTTCAAGTTACAGCCCTCTGAAAATCTGTGACCTTGAGTTTGACCTTTCAAGGTCAAAGATCATGGTGCCAAATGAAAGACCATATGGCAGTTCCTATATGCTCATAATAGTAAACATTTGTCTATTGGTAACCGTTTTTGAGTTATAATGGAAAATGTGTTATTTTGACCGAAAGGTTGACCTTTCTGGTGACCTTGACCTTCACCTTGAACTGAATACTCCCAAAATTTAAATCAGGTAATCTACAGACCATTGCCCACCTACCCTGAAAATTTGAAGTCAATCGGTGCAACTGTCTAGACGCTAGATTGTCAACAGACAACCCGCCCGCACTGATTACCTCACCCTGCTTACTCCGTCGCAGGCGAAGGTAATAAACAGATAAAAAGTATACGTGTTATTCTTCCATTAATACAAAACTGCAATCACTGAGTCTTTACTGTAGAATAAGGAGAATGAAACACTTCAGGGTGGGAGGTTACTGGAATGTAATCTAAATCTACTTCACTTCGTGTCGTGCTGCATCACAGCCAGCTAGCGAATGTCAGATTTCTCACTAGTGTGTAGCTCGATTAGTTATACAGTTATAAAATACCCAATGCTGTAAATCACCAAGCTAACACCGCATGTTTAAAATCACTCTAAAGAGAACAGTTTGCTGAAGTAGCTAACTTTGTGTCGATTGGTCGTCTGAGCAAACCAATCATGGCTGTTTCTGCTCTGAGAAAACACTGTAATAATGATGAAACCTACATCAATCGTCTGAGTGGTCTCAAAACGAGCCTGACATCATCACTCTCAAAATGAAGGGATACAGACTGATCGCATAGATAATTACCCACAATGCTTCACACCTCAAACTACATTTGTCAAAGTCTTACCCCAATCAGCCACGTCTCCGGTGGCGGGAGATTCTGGCGAACCCTCCATGTCCTCACTGCTGGCCAGGAAGTCAAAGCCCTTCAGAGCCTCCTCAGTGTCCGGGTCATCGCTCAGATCAGCCGAGGAGGAGGAGGAGGAAGGAGATGGGGACATCTTCTTCCTCATCATCTGCTAGAGAGAGAGAGAGAGAGAGAGAGAGAGAGAGAGAAGGAAAGAGTGAAAGAAAGAATGAGAGAAAGAGAAAGAGCGAGAGAAAAAGAAGAGTGAAAGAGCGAGAGGAAGAACGTGAGAAAGAGAGAAAGAGCACGTGAGAGAGAAAGAAAAAGCAAGAGTGAGTGAGAAAGAGCGAGAGAGAGAGAAAGAAGGAAAGAAAGAGTGAGAGAAAAAAGAGAAAGAGCGAGAGAAAGAGCAAGAGAGAAAGAAAGAAAGAACGAGAGGAAGAAAGAGAGAGAAAAAGAGAGAAAGCAAGAAGGAGAAAGAAAAAGCGAGAAAGAGTGAGCACGGGAGAGAGAAAGAAAGAGCAAAAGAGAAAGAAAGAGCAAGAGAGAAAAAGACAGCAAGAGTGAGAAAGAGCAAAAGAGAAAGAGCAAGAGAGAAAAAGAGTGAGAGTGAGAGAAAGAAAGAGCAAAAGAGAAAGAAAGAGCAAGAGAGAAAAAGAGCGAGAGTGATAGAAAGATAGAACAAAAGAGAAAGAAAGAGCAAGAGAGTGACAGAAAAAGAGCAAAAGAGAAAGAAAGAGCAAGAGAGAGTGAAAGAGCAAGAGAGAAAAAGGGAGCGAGAGAGTGAGAGAAAGAAAGAGCAAAAGAGAAAGAAAGAGCAAGAGAGAGTGAAAGAGCAAGAGAGAAAAAGGGAGCGAGAGAGTGAGAGAAAGAAAGAGCAAAAGAGAAAGAAAGAGCAAGAGAGAGTGAAAGAGCAAGAGAGAAAAAGGGAGTGAGAGAGTGAGAGAAAGAAAGCAAAAGAGAAAGAAATAGCAAGAGAGAGAGAGAGGATTGTTGGGTTATATAATGAGATGATAGTTATTGCTTCCTCTGTACTGTACTCGGTGTAAACGCACTGTTGCCAAGTCAATGATGGTCTTTTCCCTCCCGTCACTGTCTTCATCATCATCCTCATCACTGAACTCTGCAGCTGCGCTCTCAATGAACTTGAAGGCCTCCAGAACTGTTGCCGAGTCAGACATTTCTGGTTTCCTGGGAAGGTGAGAAAATCAAACGCCAAAGATTAGTTCACCTTGTTACACAAACCATCTCCAAATAAGGCGACCTCTTATCCCATGTGAAAAAACTGAATATGAAAGAAAACCTCCAGCAGAAACTTTTGAGCAAAGTGGAAAATTGTCACAACTTTGATTTTCATCCATCTATCATCATAATAAAATTATTTTCATCTTCACACCACTGTACGTTCTCTCATTCTTGGTCCTGCTGGATTTCTGTCTGAGTCACTTCCTGCCTTTCACTCACCCCATCATGTTGGTGGTGCTTTCCTTCAGAGACGAAGGCTCCGTGCCGTTCACCATGGGCTCTGTCCTCCGTTCCCCAGCTCGCTCCACACTGTCTCCCGTCAGCCCCAGTAACGCCTTCACCCTCTGAGACTTCACATCCAGGATAGTGTCTGTGTAGCCCACCTCCTGGAGGTACCTAAAAACAGAGATAGTGTGAAAATATTTCTTTTCATACAGAATCGGTTGTGGGGTTTGTTTTCCGTTTTGGTTAAAGTGACATCCAGAGCAAACCACTGGATTTTCTAGGCTGTGCCAAGAGACCAACAAGACTATAAATCATGTAAGACACACACAGAACACTCAATATACATTTCATTTTGTTGTGAGGCACATTAAAGGAATACTTCAGTGGTTTTCAACCTTTTATATACCCACTGCTGTTGATGTGTGGTTTTTAAATTTTATCTGTACCTGCACTGATAAAAACAAACAAACAAAAAGCTTTCCTCATAACTCAAATTATAACTGGCGCCATATGAGGGCAGCCGTTTAATTCCATAAAAAAAGGTTTAAAGGTTTAATATACATGACTACAGACTTTATGTTTGATGGTCGAACAATGAAAGACATTAAAGAAAAGTTTTGCCAAAGCAGTTCTTGTGTTCATTCATTCATTCATTCATTCATTCATTCTTTCTTTTCAAATCCAAATTTCCAGCGGTGGACCAATACAAGAGAAAGTTGCTCCAGTTACTTACATTTAAACTTCCAAGTTTACTTTTGCTAATTAACACAGCCTAACATGGGGAAGCCAAGGCCCAATGGTTAGAGAAGTGGCTTTATGACCAAAAGGTTGCCGGTTTGATTCCCTGGACCAGCAGGAATGGCTGAAGTGCCACTGAGCCAGGCACCTAACCCCCAACTGCTCCAGGTATGTTGTATGTCGCGCTGGATAAGAGCGTCTGCTAAATGCCATTAATGCCATGTAATATACCATATAATGCATTAGAGCTTGTTACAAATACCGTTGTCTGAATCCAGTAAAGAGTACTACAAAATACGTTTTGCACCGTTTACCGACTGCCCCAACTGCCCCTCAGACTGCCATTATAAGTGAGCTGAGTAAGCAGAATTTCTATTTTTTCTCCCCCAAATACAAGAAAACTTCAAAATTCTTGTTCATGGTAAATCACACACAGCTACAGATGCAGGAGACAAGAGATTCAGCGAAAAACCACTGGACTTCCCCTTTAATACAACCCCGATTCCAAAAAAGTTGGGACAAAGTACAAATTGTAAATAAAAACGGAATGCAATAATTTACAAATCTCAAAAACTGATATTGTATTCACAATAGAACATAGACAACATATCAAATGTCGAAAGTGAGACATTTTGAAATGTCATGCCAAATATTGGCTCATTTGAAATTTCATGACAGCAACACATCTCAAAAAAGTTGGGACAGGGGCAATAAGAGGCTGGAAAAGTTAAAGGTACAAAAAAGGAACAGCTGGAGGACCAAATTGCAACTCATTAGGTCAATTGGCAATAGGTCATTAACATGACTGGGTATAAAAAGAGCATCTTGGAGTGGCAGCGGCTCTCAGAAGTAAACATGGGAAGAGGATCACCAATCCCCCTAATTCTGCGCTGACAAATAGTGGAGCAATATCAGAAAGGAGTTCGACAGTGTAGAATTGCAAAGAGTTTGAACATATCATCATCTAGAGTGCATAATATCATCAAAAGATTCAGAGAATCTGGAAGAATCTCTGTGCGTAAGGGTCAAGGCTGGAAAACCATACTGGGTGCCCGTGATCTTTGGGCCCTTAGACGGCACTGCATCACATACAGGCATGCTTCTGTATTGGAAATCACAAAATGGGCTCAGGAATATTTCCAGAGAACATTATCTGTGAACGCAATTCACCGTGCCATCCGCCGTTGCCAGCTAAACCTCTATAGTTCAAAGAAGAAGCCGTATCTAAACATGATCCAGAAGCGCAGACGTCTTCTCTGGGCCAAGGCTCATTTAAAATGGACTGTGGCAAAGTGGAAAACTGTTCTGTGGTCAGACGAATCAAAATTTGAAGTTCTTTATGGAAATCAGGGACGCCGTGTCATTCGGACTAAAGAGGAGAAGGACGACCCAAGTTGTTATCAGCGCTCAGTTCAGAAGCCTGCATCTCTGATGGTATGGGGCTGCATTAGTGCGTGTGGCATGGGCAGCTTACACATCTGGAAAGACACCATCAATGCTGAAAGGTATATCCAGGTTCTAGAGCAACATATGCTCCCATCCAGACGACGTCTCTTTCAGGGAAGACCTTGCATTTTCCAACATGACAATGCCAAACCACATACTGCATCAATTACAGCATCATGGCTGCGTAGAAGAAGGGTCCAGGTACTGAACTGGCCAGCCTGCAGTCCAGATCTTTCACCCGTAGAAAACATTCGGCGCATCATAAAACGGAAGATACGACAAAAAAGACCTAAGACAGTTGAGCAACTAGAATCCTACATTAGACAAGAATGGGTTAACATTCCTATCCCTAAACTTGAGCAACTTGTCTCCTCAGTCCCCAGACGTTTACAGACTGTTGTAAAGAGAAAAGGGGATGTCTCACAGTGGTAAACATGGCCTTGTCCCAACTTTTTTGAGATGTGTTGTTGTCATGAAATTTAAAATCACCTAATTTTTCTCTTTAAATGATACATTTTCTCAGTTTAAACAATTGATGTCATCTATGTCCTATTCTGAATAAAATATGGAATTTTGAAACTTCCACATCATTGCATTCCGTTTTTATTTACAATTTGTACTTTGTCCCAACTTTTTTGGAATCGGGATTGTACGTTTTGCACCGTTTACCGACTGCCCCAACAACTGCCCCTCAAACTGCCATTATAAGTGAGCTGAGTAAGCAGAATTTCTATTTGTTTGTTTTTTTTTCTCCCCCAAATACAAGAAAACTTCAAAATTCTTGTTCATGGTAAATCACACACAGCTACAGATGCAGGAGACAAGAGATTCAGCGAAAAACCACTGGACTTCCCCTTTAATATAATTTGAGGTATATTTACAGGATAGCTACATAGCAGGGCGGCAGTGTAGTGGTTAGCGCTGTCGCCTCACAGCAAGAAGGTCCGGGTTCGAGCCCCGGGGCCGGCGAGGGCCTTTCTGTGCAGAGTTTGCATGTTCTCCCCGTGTCCGCGTGGGTTTCCTCCGGGTGCTCCGGTTTCCCCCACAGTCCAAAGACATGCAGGTTAGGTTAACTGGTGACTCTAAATTGAGCGTAGGTGTGAATGTGAGTGTGAATGGTTGTCTGTGTCTATGTGCAGCCCTGTAATGACCTGGCGACTTGTCCAGGGTGTACCCCGCCTTTCGCCCGTAGTCAGCTGGGATAGGCTCCAGCTTGCCTGCGACCCTGTAGAAGGATAAAGCGGCTAGAGATAATGAGATGAGATGAGCTACATAGCAGTCTGAAACCTAAAAACCGTTTCTTTATTGCCGTTATGCTGTAATGGTGTCATGTTGGAATGGGTGCAAAACGGTAATCTATCCCATGGCGACCGAGTAACATTAACGATAATCTTTTGCCATGGCTCCAGCGGGAATTGGAACCACTGGATGCATGCGTTGTGATCAATCGTTTATGTAAATGATGATGCACTAACTTTGCAACGGAACTACCGACACTACTGTAAAGACAAATTCAAAACAACAAGGAAAGAAAACATCAGCAGATATGGCTGGATATTGGAATGGCAGAAATAAAAGAACTGTTGGCTACTTGTGCTGAAGACGAAACGGCTCTTCAGATCTCTGGTACTGTTCTTGATCCTGTGATACATGCCATGTTGTTAATTAAATAGCTAAAGTCTCCGCTCGGGCTTTCCACAACAACATGAACTTGTTGCCAAGTGAATTATACTGTACATCATATCCGGTCTTTATCAAAAAAGACGTTTTGTACGTCTTGTGGAGGTTTGCGCTCCATAGCATCCCGTTAAACACAGTCGGGTGGGAATACACGACACCCGTTCCTTTACCACTACAGAAGACTGCGTGGGAATGAAAATGTGTTATTGACTCCATGTTGTTTTTACCTGAAACATTAACAGCTTGCGCATGTATGTTTGATCTACGTAGCTAAGAATGCAGGGATCGAATTAATCACAGTTTGATGACCGTGACAGCTATGATTTTGTCCATCACATTTATTGAAGCGTGAGAAGTAAGGAATGAAACACAACAGGAAATTACTTAACTTTGGCCCCTCCAAGTGTTTAATTCCTCTTTTAAAACACAGCAAATTTGCCAACGCAAATAAATGTGTATTTATTAAAGAATGATTTTTTTATCCATTTACAGTTTTGTTTAATGTTAAGGAATGTCCGTGAAACAAGTTAGTTTGTTTTATCACTTTATATAAACAGCTCGAGTTGTTATATAACCAGTCGCCAGCCTCTCATTTTTCCTTTCTTGAAGTTAATAAAACAATTAGCTCGTTACCAAGAAACTGGAAAGCTGTCTATCCTGAAGACTATCCAGTGTTGGAAAAGTTTAAGGACCCACTTTACCTCGGACTGTTACAAAAGCCTGACACTGGAGACTCCTTCCAAAAATTCAAGTCAACTCCTGACAGAATACTTCTCCATTTCAACAATTACACATATTTACACCGATCAGCCATAACATTAAAAATAAAAATTCACAGGTGACATGAATAACATTAATGATCTCATGACAGTGGCATCTGTCAAGGGGTGGGATATATTAGACACCAAGAGAACAGTCAGTTCTTGAAGTTGATGTGTTGGAAGCAGGAAAAATGGGCAAGCGTAAGGATCTGAGCGACTTTGACAAGGGCCAAACTGTGAGGGGTAGATGACTGGGTCTGAGCATCTCCAAAATGGCACACCTTGTGGGGTGTTCCCAGCATGCAGTGGTTAGTACCTACCAAAAGTGGTCCAAGGAAGGACAACCAGAGAACCAGCGACAGGGTTGTAAGTGTCGAAGGCTCAGTGATTCGCATGGGACACGAAGCTTGGTGTTATCCAGAGATCCGTCAACCCGTCTTTTCGACGGCCTATATTAGAAGTCGACGGGCAATTTTCTGCAACGATGGGCTTCCAAATTCCCATTCGGGGATCCTTCAGAGCATGCTGTGCGTGTGCTTGGAACTCGGTCATTATGGGAAACACCTGATGCTGATTTGAGCACAATCAGTACGTGCATATAAGGACGCCGTTTTCACAGAGTTTTTGTGAAGTATTCGGTCAGGTATGCGGAAGTAGACGGATCTAAGCGCAAGAAGTGTGTTTATTAGCGGGCGTGATCTTTACAAAAACGAAACTGAAAGCAGAGTCATAAACATGGCTACAAACCAACGTGACAGTGATAATACTTCACAAAGCCTCTGTGTCCTTACATGCACGTGCTAATTGTGCTCAAATCAGCATCAGGTGTTTCCCATAATGACCGAGTCCCAAACGTGCACACAACGCGCTCTGAAGGATCCCTGACTGTAAATGCACTTTTTAAGTCAGGGTGAAAGTGGCTCTGAAGAGCTGCTGTGTTACTCATGTTCACATCACTGGATATGAATGAGCACCTTGCTTCAGTTCTGAAATTCATCTCATCTCATCTCATCTCATTATCTCTAGCCGCTTTATCCTGTTCTACAGGGTCGCAGGAGCCTATCCCAGCTGACTACGGGTGAAAGGCGGGGTACACCCTGGACAAGTCGCCAGGTCATCACAGGGCTGACACATAGACACAGACAACCATTCACACTCACATTCACACCTACGGTCAATTTAGAGTCACCAGTTAACCTAACCTGCATGTCTTTGGACTGTGGGGGAAACCGGAGCACCCGGAGAAAACCCACGCGGACACGGGGAGAACATGCAAACTCCACACAGAAAGGCCCTCGCCAGCCACGGGGCTCGAACCCGGACCTTCTTGATGTGAGGCGACAGCGCTAACCACTACACTACCGTGCCGCCCAGTTCTGAAATTATCATTATTAATTTTTTGAATACTTACCTTTGTGTAAATGAAGTGAGCATACTATAGTGTTTTTGACCTTTCCATTTGACACAGAGTCCCGCTGAATGTTTTTCCCCCTCGTTTTTCCCGTGACGTTGAGAAATCTCTCTAGATTTCTCCCCCCCCGATGATTAATTACTTTTGGTAAATTAAAAAAAACTGATGTCTTTGTTTCGTTCAAAAACACTGCAAAATTTTCACATACCGATCAACAACAACTAACTCGTCTGAATGAAGCACTACAAGCATGCCCGCTGTCATGGCGGCGTAGTTACCGTTGCTATGGGGTCACGTGATGGTGCAAAGCCTCTATGAGAGAAAATTATGATGAAATAAAAAACAACCTCACCTGAGACGTGTGCGCCAAGATTGCCAAGATTGCACCAAAGGGCCCCAAATTTGCGTTAATATTTCAAATTTTCCTGGAGAAGCATGCCCCCGGACCCCCCTAGATTCCGTATCAGGTGCCCCTGCTGACACCCTTCTCTCAATTTCTAGATAATACCCCGACACGAAGGCTAGCTCATATGGTCCAATCCCACAGAAAAGCTACTGTAGCACAAACTGCTGAAAAAAAGTTAATGCTGGCTAAAACATAAAGGTGTCAGCAGTTTGTTGCCAGTTCTCTGGTTGTCCTTCCTTGGACCACTCTTGGTACGGTAGGTACTAACCACTGCATACTGTGAACACCCCACAAGATGTGCCATTTTGGAGATGCTCAGACCCAATCATCTAACCATCAAGGTTTGGCTCTTGTCAAAGTCGCTCAGATCCTTACACTTGCCCATTTTTCCTGCTTCCAACACATCAACTTCAAGAACTGATTGTTCTCTTGCTGCCTAATATATCCCACCCCTTGACAGGTGCCACTGTAATGAGATCATCAATGTTATTCACGTCACCTGTCAGTGGTTTTAATGTTATGGCTGATCGGTGTATGTGGAGCATCCACTGTCCAAGCCCCTGCGTAAGATGTTACTGTAGAAATGATAAGGTATTAAAACGAGTGGTGGTTTGCCTTGCAGCCGGAACTACTCTCGGAGCTGTTTCAGAAAATTAATCAACACCTCCTGACCAATCAAGAAACAAAAATTTGTCATCTCATCTCATCATCTCTAGCCGCTTTATCCTGTTCTACAGGGTCGCAGGCAAGCTGGAGCCTATCCCAGCTGACTACGGGCGAGAGGCGGGGTACACCCTGGACAAGTCGCCAGGTCATCACAGGGCTGACACATAGACACAGACAACCATTCACACTCACATTCACACCTACGGTCAATTTAGAGTCACCAGTTAACCTAACCTGCATGTCTTTGGACTGTGGGGGAAACCGGAGCACCCGGAGGAAACCCACGCGGACACGGGGAGAACATGCAAACTCCGCACAGAAAGGCCCTTGCCGGCTGCGGGGCTCGAACCCGGACCTTCTTGCTGTGAGGCGACAGCGCTAACCACTACACCACCGTGCCACCCCACAAAAATTTGTATTAAAAAAAAAATGTTGCATAATAATTACTGAAAACACCACCAAAGATAACATGTCGCTTTGCTGTAAACGCCACAAAACATTTGTGTATCTTACTGTCTGGAAAACATGGTAGTTGTGTATTATTACAGAATTGATCATTTTTATTATTAGGATACAGTCATGGACTCATTCAATGAGGAAAATAACGAATGAAAGAGGTGCGTTAGAGAGAGACTGCTTAAAAAGTTTAAGCATTAGGAATAAGACTTAAGGAATCTGACCCATAACATTAGAAGTCGAGTGCAGCAATACCAGCTATAACATCCACACGCACAGTATTACACAAATCAGGATGAGATTATTAACCATTCGTTATGTCCTTCAGTAAAAACTCATCTCATACCTTGTGATGGCTTTAGCAACACTCCAAAACATCCAACCCCACAACCCTCTCCTAAACTTCCTGCTTGAACTGATGTGTATCTCTGAAGAATTTGATCAGAACATTTAAGAGCCAGCTTTAAGAGAGAAAAACCAGGAAAGAAAAAAAAAGTGAAAGAGAAAAGGAGGAGAAAGGGAAGCGTTCTGTCTCTTGCTGTACCAGTCTCTCCGGGTACAGGAAGGCTGAATGCCCCAACACAATCCACCATTCATCCTCCTTCACTGTCTCTCAAACTGTTTTCTCTCCCTCCCTCCCTCACACACACACACACACACACACACACACACACACACACACACACACACACACAACTACCCTTCATGACCCTATCTGACAGTGACACAAACCACTGAGTCCACTATGTTTTCTCAGCATTTATAATTTTTTAATGACCAACTATGAATTACTGATTTGTGATTCTTTAATAGGGCGGCACAGTGGTGTAGTGATTAGCGCTGTCGCCTCACAGCAAGAAGGTCCTGGGTTCGAGCCCCGGGGCCGGCGAGGGCCTTTCTGTGCGGAGTTTGCATGTTCTCCCCGTGTCCGCGTGGGTTTCCTCCGGGTGCTCCGGTTTCCCCCACAGTCCAAAGACATGCAGGTTAGGTTAACTGGTGACTCTAAATTAACCGTAGGTGTGAATGTGAGTGTGAATGGTTGTCTGTGTCTATGTGTCAGCCCTGTGATGACCTGGCGACTTGTCCAGGGTGTACCCCGCCTTTCGCCCGTAGTCAGCTGGGATAGGCTCCAGCTTGCCTGCGACCCTGTAGAAGGATAAAGCGGCTAGAGATAATGAGATGAGATTCTTTAATATTTTTGTGTCGTTCCTGACAGGGGCCTATGTACAAACTACATAAGTTGTATAATGATGTCATGACTTGTATTGCTATGTATTATTTAACTAACACGCTATCATCCCTCCCCCCCAGTTAACAGAACTATTTGAATCTATCAAGTGCACAAAAAAAAAAAAAAGACTTGAGAATGAGAACAGACAGAAGATGCACGTGGAGGGGTGGGGAAAAAAAGGTTTTAAAAAGTATTTGGTCTCACTTGCTCATTCCTGATGAGGCAGAATGCTCTAAAGTCAGCCATCTCCTGAATCCTGAGTCACTGAGATCCCTGAAAGTCTCATCTCATCTCATTATCTGTAGCCGCTTTATCCTGTTCTACAGGGTCGCAGGCGAGCTGGAGCCTATCCCAGCTGACTACGGGCGAAAGGCGGGGTACACCCTGGACAAGTCGCCAGGTCATCACAGGGCTGACACATAGACACAGACAACCATTCACACTCACATTCACACCTACGGTCAATTTAGAGTCATCCCTGAAAGTATCATTTATTATTCTATCCACATTCACTGGATATGAGCAATCGTGTGCTCTGATTGGCTACTCTACTACTAGGCTATCAGCTCATATACCATGAGTAGAGAAAAACAAAACGGCAGAGTGTGCTGCTGAACAAACCGAGGATGAAATAAAAACTCTACTTGAAAACAAAACCCCAACAAATACAAAAAAAAGGAAACAAAATATGGAATGGAAGTATTTGATGGTAAGAACACATCTTTTTTATTTTTCAAGAATGATTATAGCATTTTTCACAAACTGTTCCTGTCATTTCGTCGGTTTGTTTACATTCTAAGTGGAAATTATTTTGTTGGACGTTTTGTATAAAGTTTTTATTTATCGAATTTGCAAAAAATAAAAATGCTCCGTTTCTTAAAATGCAGTCAATGTGGATAGAATAAAACAGTTATTCTGGGGGCGTCGTGGCTCAGGTGGATAAGGCGCCACACCATAAATCCGGGGACCCGGGTTCGATTCCGGCCTGAGGTCATTTCCCGATCCCTCACTGTCTCTCTCTCTCCCGCTCATTTCCTGTCTCTACACTGTCCTATCCAATAATAAAGGTGAAAAAAGCCCCAAAAAATATCTTTAAAAAAAACAAAAAACAAAAAAAACACAGTTATTCCACTCAATCTCGTCGTACATGAGCTGGTAGCCGACTCGATTTCGTGGAATAACTGATATAGTATGGGTCAACAAACAAATGTGCATGTTATATAAGCTGTTGCTAGAAGACGCCCGATTGGTGGAGGAATAATCAAAGTCACTACACTAGCACTGTTGTGAGCTCATCACTGTGTGTGTGTGTTGGGGGGGTTGATGTGTCATTGTACTCCGATTCGCCAATCTTGTCACTGTGTATTTTGTCTCACACACACACACGCACTGAATACAGAGATAAGTGAATATGGCAGGCTGCTGTTCGCTCTTTGTGTGTTGGCTCTCTCACTGCAACACACTGATCCATTCCTGCGAAGTATTCGTTCACATTAGATTAACCTCAATACTAGCAGCGTCTCTGCACTACTCACCCAGAACAGGAACTCAATGTATATATGTATGTGTATATATATATATAAAAAAAAATTTCCTTCTCACCCCCAGCGGGGGGGTGGTATCCATGTCATCCTCAAGCTCGGGTCCTTTACCAGAGGCCTGGGAGTTTGAGGGTTCTGCGCAGTATCTTCGATGCTCCTAGTACTGCACTCTTCTGGACTGAGGCTTCAGATGTTGTTCCTGGGATTTGCTGGAGCCACTCTCCCAGTTTGGGGGTTACTGCCCCAAGTGCCCCCACTACCACGGGGACCACGCAACCCTTGACCTTCCACATCCGTTCCAGCTGCTCTTTCAACCCTTGATACTTCTCAAGTTTCTCATGTTCCTTCTTCCTGATGTTGGCGTCAGCTGGGATCGCCACATCTATCACCACCACCCTCTTCTGCTCTTTGTCCACCACCACTATGTCCGGTTGGTTAGCCAGGATCTGCTTGTCAGTCTGGAAGCTGAAGTCCCACAGAACCTTGGCCCTGTTGTTCTCAGCCACCTTCTGTGGTATGGCCCATTGGGACTTGGGTACTTCTATTCCATACTGGTTGCAGATGTTCCTGTATACTATCCCAGCCACTTGGTTGTGCCTCTCCATGTACGCTGATCCAGCTAGCATCTTACACCCTGCTACTATGTGCTGGACTGTTTCAGGGGCTTCTTTGCACAGTCTGCATCTTGGGTCTGATCTACTCTGGTAGATCCTGGCCTCTATGGCTCTTGTGCTTATGGCCTGTTCTTGTGCTGCCATGATTAGTGCCTCTGTGCTGTCTGTCAGTCCTGCATTATCCAGCCACTGGTAGGATTTCTTGATATCAGCCACTTCCTCTATCTGACGGTGGTACATGCCATGTAGGGATTTGTCCCTGCAGGTTGTCTGTTCCTCCTCCTCCTCTGCGCTCTCATCAGGGTTCTGCTGCCTGAGACATTCACTTAGCAGTTCATCCTTTGGGGCCATCTTTCTGATGTATTCTCGGATTTTCGATGTTTCATCCTGGACCGTGGTCTTGACGCTCACTAGCCCTCGGCCTCCCTCTTTCCGCTTAGTGTATAGTCTCTGGGTGCTGGACTTGGGGTGGAACCCTCCATGCATGGTGAGGAGCTTTCTAGTCTTGATATCTGTGGCTTCTATCTCCTCCTTTGGCCAGTTTATGATACCAGCGGGGTATCTGATGACTGGTAGTGCGTACATGTTGATGGCTCGGACCTTGTTCTTACCATTCAGCTGACTTTTCAGGACCTGCCTTACTCTCTGGAGGTATTTGGCTGTGGTTGACTTCCTTGTGGCCTCTTAATGGTTTCCATTAGCCTGTGGAATGCCAAGGTACTTGTAGCTGTCTTGGATATCACCTATGTTGCCCTCTGGTAGGTCAATCCCCTCAGTCCGGATCATCTTGCCTCTCTTTGAGACCATCCGGCCACACTTGTCCAATCCGAATGACATCCCTATGTCATCGCTGTAGATCCGGGTGGTGTGGATCAGCGAGTCTATTTCTCTTTCGTTCCTGGCATACAGCTTGATGTCATCCATGTAGAGCAGGTGGCTGATTGTTGCCCCACTACGGAATCGGTACCCGTAGCCGCTCTTCGTGATGATCCGACTGAGGGGGTTCAGGCCTATGCAGAACAGCAGTGGTGATAGCGCATCTCCTTGGTATATGCCGCACTTGATGTTGACTTGGGCAATGGGTTTTGAGTTGGCCTCTAGGGTTGTCTTCCACATTTCCATTGAGTTCTGGATGAAGGTCCTTAGGTTCCTGTTGATCTTATACAGTTCCAGACATTCCAGTATCCATGTGTGTGGCATTGAGTCGTAGGCTTTCTTGTAGTCAATCCAGGCAGTGCACAGGTTGGTCTGTCTCTTCTTACAGTCTCGGGCGACTGTTCTATCGACCAGTAGCTGGTGCTCGGCTCCTCTGGTGTTACTGCCAATCCCTTTCTGTGCCTCACTCATGTATTGAGCCACATGCTTACTCATTTTTGCCGCAATGATGCCTGACAGGGCCTTCCATGTTGTGCAGAGACAGGTAATTGGCCGGTAGTTGGATGGGATGGGCCCCTTCTGGGGGTCCTTCATGATTAGGACTGTCCTGCCTTGGGTTAGCCATTCTGGGTGGGTCTCATCCCTCAGCAGCTGGTTCATCTGTGCTGCTAGGCGTTCATGGAGTGCAGTTAGCTTCTTCAGCCAGTACGTATGGATCATATCGGGGCCTGGTGCTGTCCAGCTCTTCATCTTGGACACTCTTTCTTGGACGTCTGCCATTGAGATGGTTACTGGTTCTTGTTCTGGGAGGTTGCTGTGGTCAGCTCTTAGGTCCACTAACCATTGGGCATCGGTGTTGTGTGATGCCTTTCTTTCCCATATGTCTTTCCAGTATTTTTCCACCTCAGCTCTTGGTGGGTCTGACCGGTTGTTGTTCCCCTGCCACTGAGAGTACACCTTGGCTGGTTCAGTGGAGAACAGCTTGTTTATTCTCCTGGCCTCTCCCTCCTTGGTGTATCTCTTCAACCGGGTGGCCAGAGCTGTTAGTCGCTGTTTGGCAGTTTCGAGTGCCTCTGGTATGGAGAGTGAGTTGTACTTCCTGGGTGCCCCTTTATTCACCATGTTCCCTTTCTGTAGTTCAGCTAGCTGGCTAACTTCTCTCCGTGCTGCCTTTATCTTGGCCTCTAATCGTCTCTTCCACGGTGGATACTGTTTGTTATGTCCCGAGCCCACCTTGTGTCCAAGCATCTCCATGATTACTGTTGCTGTACTGTGTATCAGCTTGTTGGTCTCAGTGATGGTTCTTGTGGAGATTGTCTTCAGAGCAGCATTCACATCAACTAGTAGATCTTCTGAAGGTACTTGGCAACTCAGCTTCGGTATTCGTCGGGGGCT